>NC_056738.1:202205141-202232641 GCF_019279795.1 Protopterus annectens
AAAGGGTCTGAGGTCCAGTTTTCCTGATTAAGAAAAAGCTTTCCAGTGCCATCTGATCAAACCATCCAGTCTCAGCAAATTGCCCTTTATCTGCAATCTTTCTTCTTCATTTATTAATTTTTCAATTATTCATGCCTCCCAGCATAACTTCAGGAAACTGTTAGTGCAGTGAGGTGGTTATTAGTGTGCACCAGATTAGTAATACTGTTGCAGCTATAACACTACATATCCACCAAGATATATAGGTTACCTCATCCATCTATCTGCTACCATAATTAACTTTGTGGTGATGTTATACTTAGCTGCAGACAAGTTGTGTAGAAGACCAGCTGTATAACAAGATGATCCTATCTACTCTTCAATCTCCCTGTAAATCACAGTACACCATACAATACAAAAATAGTTGAGTTGTACAGGACAACATCTTTGGAGTGAATATGTGAACTGTTATGTATCTGTTTGTTAAGTAAGACTGGTACAAACACATTTCAGTGATGACCCGGATGAATGGCACAGCACAGTTTATACATTAAACAGTTATTACAGTGAGATAACACTATTTTTCAGCTTGCCATTGCCTTGAATTACCTGCCCCATGAAATAACTGAAAATTATAAAAAAACACTTTTTAAAACTAATACAAAATTTATTATTTATTTTACATTTGTTGACCAGGCTAGTCTAGCTGGATATATGTCCATTTTCAGTAGAGGCCCGGGGAGAAAAGCTCCACACAAAACATAAAAGAACAGACTTGTTAATAAAAACATACAATAAAATAGAAATAAACATCAACTTGTTAATAAAATCAACATACATTATGGAACTCAAACAGTTAGAGATCATACATAAGTTCGATCAGTTTCAAAACAATTTTACCTAGTACATAAAGGATATGCAATATGGCATTTGCCATAGAGATAACGGTCAAAGCTCAGGGGGGAAGAGAAGTAGAAGGAGAATGTGAGATAAATAATAGCGATGGGACAGGAGTCAGGAAGTGAGAGAGGAAAAGAAGGAAGACAGTCAAAAGGAGGTGAGAGAGCATAGTAGGACATCAAGGGTGAAGAAGCAGGGTAGATGCTAAATATTAAGCAAACAGAAGGGTTAAAGGTACAGAGAGGGTGGGGAGAGGGAAGTTACCCTGGAGTAGTACAAGAACAAAGCCAGTGGTTGTAGAAGTACAGTTTGATTTGTTTTTTGAAGAGAGGTAGGGATGAGATTAAAGTTAAGTCTTTGGGCAGCAAATTCCATGCCCTGCCAACAGTGTTCGTGAAAAGGGTGTCACCAGCTACGTTATGGGCCTTTATGGGTTTGGTCATAAGTTTACAGGAGGAACGAAGAGAGGTGAGATTGTTATAAGGGAGTATAAGTTGTGATAGAATAGGGGTGTTATTAGGTTGGTACAGTAGTTTGTGGGCAATAGTGAGTTGTGAGATAATAAGATAGTTTTGTAGTTCCAGCCAGCCTAAGTGTTTCAAATTAAGGCAGTGATGGGTTCTAAAAGGTTTACCAGTGGCGAAGCGGGCAATGTTATTGTAGCAGGTTGCTAGTTTGTTTAGGTTAGTTTTCTTGAGGTTGGTGAAGATAGGAGAGGCATAAAAGAGAGTAGATATTAGATCTGCTGAGAAGCACACTATGCTGCAGCACCATTCACTATTCCAGAATCTCAGAACATCGATTAAAACCAAAGCTTGTGATACTTATTTCAGACCAATCAGAGAGAGTTTTGATTAACTTTCCTTGTCTTATCAGTGTACTTCTTACCTACAAAATAAACAGCATAAGTTTGTTGATAAACAACATTTGCTGCGTAAGTTTTCATTTATAACCCCTCCCCATAAGAAGTTTTTTTTTTTGTGCTGTTAGATCCACTGTAAGCTTCCTTAATAATTCTAGTACCTACAACTATCTACCTGCATGGCAGAAAAGTACAACCCTAAACATATATCCATACAAGAGTTCCCAGTCTAAAATACTTGGCCACTGCTATTATTAGTTCTTACTGTGTTGCACCAGTGCAACAATAAAGCAACAAAAACAATATAGAAAACAATGAAATAATACAGAATGTAGGTACATTGTTAAGTCCAAATGGATTATTTTGTTGCATCAAATGTATTAAATAAAAAACTTAAGCCATTTAAACTAATAAAATACTCTGTTTGTAGTTTTATTAAAATAATTTCTTAATTTTCCATTTTCTAAGCATAGCAGTACTTTCCAGAGTGGGTGGTATTGAGCAATACTTTCTTTGCTTATAGGAAATGAGCGATGTTATCCCTCAGAACACGTCTTCTGTACGTGGCTCGGTATTGCCTATTATACCATGACCCCCCCATTAATATTCCAAAACGTGCACGCTGATTGGCCAACTTGCACGTTGTAAATCGACTTATTAGTATAAGTCTTTTTTTAAAACACTGTCTCGCTATGTTAAAAGAGTTTAACATAGCGACACAAGTTTAAAAAAAGCAACGGAGATCTCTGTTGCTTTTTTTAAAGCTGTCTCGCTATGTTAAACTCCTTTAACATAGCGACACAGTGTGTAAAAAGCAACGGAGATCTTGCTTTCTCCGTTGCTTTTTTTTTAAACCTGTCTCGCTATGTTAAATGGGTTTAACATAGCGAGACAGCTTTAAAATAAGCAACGGAGATCCCTTCCCCATTAGTCATATAGGCAGATCAGAAATGCCATCTCACTCCAAGGCCTTGTATTCTTTGCATTTATAGAACATATCACTTACTAGGGAAATTTGAATCTTATAACCGGTTGTCTCTACCCTTTAGTAGAGATTCAATGTGGGTTTTTTTTTGCCTCATAAGCACTAATAAAGTTGCTGCCTTTAGATGTACAGGTGAATTAGGTAGTAGTTCCAGTCAATACCAGAAGGGTCTATGAATTCCTTTCAAGACAATTCATGCAAATGGGTCCTCCCTTCATCTCAAATGCTTAGATATTTATAGACTTAGGGACTTGTTTTCTACTCTACAAAACTTGGTTACTCCAAGATGTACACTACTTGAAAAAAGGCCTGTAGAACAGCATCTTCATACAAGGTCATAGTACCTATGGCATGCAAAATGATTCTAGTCAGTATGCCAGATCACTGTGCTCCTATCTGAAATGTGATCAGTGAATCTAGGCCTTCAAATTACCACCAGGCAGTGGGAATTAAACTGTTGTCGCATCACACAGGGCTACAATATCCTGAGAGAAGAGGTCCTTTGGCTGGTACTGTTTAAAGGTTTTCCATACACCTAGTAAGCTCACAAAGATATTTCCAGGTATCCATCAGTAGTGCTGCCACTATGATTATGTAGTAGCAGGTACCTGGGAGCATATAGTTTGGAAATATTATTTTCTTCAACTTTTCTTACTTCCTTGGAAAATTTGATATAGTCTCTCTGTGCTTTCAGAACAAAGCTAATGTAGGAATTATTTTTGATAGTGCTCTGGGATGAAACAGGATGGATGAAACATGAGGTTTGGTTATTAAGTATGATTATCTTGCCAAAGGAAAAAAGCTATCACTAAGAAGCAGACATGCACAGTAACTCCTTAATACAGACCAGTTGCACACTCATTAAAATCATCTACCGATGAGTGCTTATCTCCTTGTTCTTGTGCTTACACCCTTACTTAATAGCCAAATGGCTTCTATTGCTAATGATTTGAAATTCAATGTATAAAGAAAATACCAACAGGCCCTTGATGATAAGCCTAGGTTTCCTGAGGAAAATTGTCCTTAACAGGGAAGGTGATGCCTTCTGCTACTCAATATGATATAGAAAATGTTTGTAAATCCATGAGCTTTAACACTTTATTAATGGATCTTGCTATTCCTTAATTATCTGGCCTATAATATTCAGTGTGCAGGTGGTTACTGTGTTTAAACTGGATATAGACCAAATTATAATATAGGTCATAATGTGTTTGTCTAAACAAAATTGTGTTTTATAAAAAATAATGATTTTCATTACTGAGTTCCTGTCAGCTACAAGACACATACTGTACACTACAGATTGTCCTTGGGATTTGTTGGATATGCATAGTCTCTTCTGTTCACTTAGGTTCTTATAAACAGTAATTAACTTCTCCTTGCTCTGTAATTATAAATGTAAACATAGAGTTTTATATTACATTGCACCCTGCAACCCCATGCCTGACCATCTGACTGGTTACTGTAACACTTCCCATTTATTGTGAGAGCCAATCATCGTGCAGACAGCATACTGGTAATGCAGGTTCTACCAGTATGTTAGTTAATTTATGTTCAGAAATCCCTTGGACTAATTAGAAGTAAGAGGTGTTTCCTTTCAGAAAAGTAGTTTGGCTCTATTTTTCCTTGCTTATATCACACACATTTTTGTAGAGTTGCTTAATTGCCCTTTCTCCAGGTTCTGTCCCTTACATTAATGCCTTACTACAAATCTGGAACAATTCAAGGAATGGGTTGTTGTACTAACTGTCTTACAATTAAAGCAAAGGAGATAGGGAGGATGTTTAAAAAGTCTGGACACCATGGTGACTCAGCTGAAAGACCTCTGCTTCAGACACAAAATGCCATGACCCTTCAGTAGAGGTGTGGTGGATATAAATGTGACATGGGGGTGTGTGCACGGCACCAAGGCACTACACCATGGCAGACTTCACTGCAGAGCACAGAACTCTACAGTGATGTAGATTGTATCTCCCCTACCCAGAGAGCAGGGTTAGGGTCATACTAAGGAAAGGTAGAAACTGATGAGTGTCTGTATGTTACCCATTTACTGGAAAACCCACGCCACCTCAAATAAATATGATCAAAGATTCATGGACTTCATTAATAGTAGTTCCCTAGACCAACTGATTCAAGTACCAAACAAGGGTTCAAAAATACTGCACCTGGTACTCACTAATATTGCTACCATATTCTCAACACCTACAGTTACTTCACTAGTTAAATCTGGCCACCATTTGTTAATGCTCATTATGAGGGTAATCTCTGACCTACCATAAAACCCCTCTGCATTTAAAGACTACTCTAAGGCAAACATAATCTAGCTAACTGATTACCTGATGACATTTAAATGCCCTCCTTACTTCGATCTCTGGCATCAACAAGTAATTATATAACTCTATGTTTACTCTAGCTTCAATAAAAATGTTTTTATTCTCTCGTGAGCTCTATTAACTTCATTCAGTGAAGCTGTTTTATAACTATCAGAGTACAGCATTTCTATCCTTCATGAAGTATAATTATCACAATCCATGAAAACATGGTATTGGCATTACCATAACTTGGCATTACCCTACTGGGTTACAAAGTGATACCCCTTTTTACCTTGATTTAATCAGCCTTTTTGATAGGCAAGATCTAGAAATGCTAGAGCTGTTCATCAAACACTATCAACACATGGTGGACAGCCTGGCTAAAGACATTAACAACTTGGAAAGTCAAATTACAGCAGACAAGGATTTGGTCCGATGTAAATATGACTACACTCGAGTGTTTTCCAGTATTGACACACACATCACTAAATAGAAGGGCATGAAATTGAAGAAGCTGGAAAGGGATAACACGGACTACCTTAAAGGCATGGCCTATCTAAAACCTCCTTCCTCGCAACAATGGAATAGCCCGAGGGAACCAATGGATGAAGAAAGGGATGGGGTTGACCCCTCCCCTCAGGAGAATGTAAGTTCCGAGCACCCTAATCGTAACAACACACTTGAAGACAATGGGAATGAATCAGCTCTGCAGTGTAGTGAAAGAATAAGAAACCAAAATAATTTAAGAAATATTGGAGTTGGTGGACATAATGAGAACTTGAATAATTCACCAAATTTTTTGACCAGAGAAGGGCGCAGATACCAAAACAATTCAAGGAACATTCAACAGAGGGGGAATTTTCAAGGGAGGAGACAACAGAGAAGGTAACTCTGTGTGATGGTTCATCTTACTTAAATACTAGGTTTGTCTGCCCCGATGAGGGTATAAACAGCCTTAAGCTAATATGGAATACACAAGGTGACTTTAATATTTTTAATTATTCTTCTTTTACAGTGGGACACTTTTTTATCTGACTTATTAGCTAAAGGGCTTACATTTGTTACTTCCCATTGTAGGGAAATCACTAGGACTATTGTTGATCTTAAATTGTTTAGTCGGAAAATTAATTTGAATCTTTTACTTAAAGACCAAGTTTTTAATGCCACAGATTATATGATACCTAGCATTTATAGTCCACCTTTGAATCCAATTTTAACTATGTTTGAACGAGTTTGTGAATTAGACACCAGACAGATTTTGGCCAATAGAAACAATTTTTTAGCATTGTCTAATTTTAGTAGGGAGGAATGGGAAGCATTACAACTTTTAAAAATGTGTGATGTTCGAGTGATGAAACCAGACAAGGGTGGGGGCTTGGTTTTCATGGATTGTGATAATTATAATTCACGAATGTTAGAAATGCTGTACTCTGATAGTTATGAAACAGCTTCATTGAATGAAGTTAATAGACCTCATGAGAAAAAAACTTATATTAACAATGTATTTATTGAAGCTAGAGTGAACATAGAGTTATATAATTATTTGTTGATGCCAGCCCCCCTTGTCCCAGTAATATTCAGCATTCCCAAAATCCACAAGGACTTACAGAATCCATTATTTCGTCCTACAGTGGATGGTAGGAACTCCCCCACTTATGCCTGCACAAAGTTTGTAGACAACATCCTGAAGAGATTCCTAGTGGACGAATCCCAGATCTGTAAGGACTCATGGTACTTTTTAGAAAATATTAACAGATTGGTATTCGTGGAAAATTATAACTTTTTAACTATTGATGTAAAAGATCTTTACACAGTTACATCCCACGAGCTAGGAACTGAATGGGTATGTAGTTTATTGAAAGAAAAGTGAGCAACCAATGGAGAGATTTTCCTAGTTCAAAAATTGTTAGATATTATTTTGACTAACAATTATTTTTTTATCTGAAGGGAAATTTTTCCTGCAAAAAAGAGGGTAGCTATGGGCTCCCTTTGTGGTGCCAGCTTTGCAAACTCAGTGTTGGCTTATTGGGAAAATGAGTTCCTGTTTAGTAATGCTAAAAATTTGGATAATACTACTACACACGCTAACTTGATGATATTTTTATCATCCTTAAAGGTGGCCAGGAAGTAGCTTTAAATTTCCTACAACATTTGAACAACACTACTCAGTAGTTGTCCTTTACTTCTTCTTACCACACTGAACATATTGCATATTTGGATGTAGATATAGTTAAAGATAGAGTAAACAAAAGGTATACAGCAAGAATCTTTAGGAAAGACAAATATTCTAATGCATTTCTACATTATTCTAATCCCCACCCAGTACACCAGAAGAGATCGGTTGTCAAAGGACAACTGGTTAGGGCAGCCCATATGGTTTTGGACGATTATGAATTTCTGTTAGAATGTGACCTGTTAAAAAGTATGTTTTTAAAACAAGGATACCCAGCCAACTTATTGGAGGATTCAATTTATGAGATGCAACAAAAATGAACATTGGGTTACTTTAAACCAATTTTGACTAATTCAATTTTGACTAGTCCTAATGTTATAGGTGAAAGAACCGCCACAAGTAGTAATGTATTAAGAAGCAGTATTAATTACTGCTTGACATTTTCTACATCTTTCAGTGTGGATGCTTTGGCTATTAAGCAGGTCCTAATTAAAAACTGGTGCTTGATTAAGAGCGATAGTCTTCTTGGACCTAGTGTTGAAGAAAAACCTAGAGTTATTTTTGAAAGGAGACAAAATTTGAAAACCCTTTTAGAGATGAACAGGGAGGTTACTAATAGGCGACCGGGTATGTTTAAGTGCGAAGCCTGCTCATATGGTAGGTATATAGAGGTAGGCGACTCTTTCATCAACAGAGGATGCAAGTATAAATGTAGGAGCAGGTTTAATTGTAATTCTAAAAGTGTTGTATACCTCACGAAATGTCAGTCTTGCTCTAGTCTTTATGTAGGGAAGACTGATCAGAGGTTAAGAGAGCATGTTTACAAACATATATATAGCATTAGGAAAGCCAAACCTGAAAATGTTTTGGCAAAACACGTTGCTACATACCCAGAGCATTCCTTCCAGTTTAGAATTATTGACCAAGTTCAACCAGGGAAGAGAGGTGGCCTTCTCTCTTTAAAATTGGAACAGCTTGAACTGTTTTGGCAAATAAGGTTGGATGCATATACCCAACCAGGTTTGAATGATTTGTGATCTATTTTATGCACATTAAAACTTAAAAGTTTGGAAAGATGATGATTATATTATTAATCTGTGTTATTTACTGTTGTTTTTTATAAAAGTATGTAAATGTTTCTTATTTGCATATTAGTTTTCCAGTAAGTTTGGATTAAGGTGAGTGTGTTTTTAAGAGATGATTTTATGGTGAAGAGGTGTGTCTTTTTCTCATTAACAAGTGAAGTAAGATGAGCTATATTTACTACTTTGATTTCTTTGTAACTTGTCTGAAGACGTTTGATTATTGGATTAAACAAAAGTGCTTACTTTAGTTTGTGTTTTTATTATATTAGTGTTTGGCCAAGTACTTCCGTTGCCGTTTCTCTTTTTTTTTTCTTGGAACTATCCTTTGATCACCATGTATCCATTACTGTTAGGAAATCCTTTTACCTTGCCAGACTAATCAGCTGTTTTTTTTTTTTCCAGATCTGAGAAAGTTATCATCCCTCTTTAATCTTCCCTCATCAGGCCCGTAATAGAGTATACTGATTTGTCTGGTATGTACCTGTGTAAATATATTACCCATTTGAGAGATCACAGCATTTCCTCACTAAGATCATCAAAGGCATGTCTTCTTTGAGCTACTCAGACTGCCTTAAAGTGCTCCGTCTATCTCTCTTTTCTGTTTCCTACAGAGTCCTGAGAGGTGAACTCTGGCTATCTTACAATGTCTCAAAGGATCCAATCCTATGTGACCCCCTGCACATCCCCAAAACAATAATACCCTCAACACCTGCTCAAGAGATCTTAATTTCCACCAAAACATAAACAGGAACTGCTGGTGAGACATAAGTATATATCTAAGAGAATTCTTCCAGTATAGAATAGACTTCCTTTGGATGTAAAGAAATGTAGCTCTCTGATCCTCTTTAAGCATAACTTGGATGAAAGGGCAGGCAATTATAAATGTACCGTGGGTCTGGTCCCTCAAGCCCTCATTGAAAGGGGTCAAAACTAGGTATAAATTAGTCATGTCAATGGGTACCTATGATTTAGGGTACTGTGGCTAGGGTATTAACAGTCCTCTGAATCAACAGCCTAGCATTAACCTTTGAACCTCTGAACCTATAAATGAGCTGGCTGGTGTATGGGAGAATTAATAGTAAGCAATATGGGGAAAAACAGAAAAAAAATCAGAGTTTCCAATTTCAGCAGTCTAGATCTGTTCTGTAAGAAAGATATTTACATTCAATGTTCATTTCTTTGCAGAAATGTTTCCAATGGCAACTACCCTACTGTGCCTTGATTTGAACCCATAGCTTGTTTTTTTTTTTTTACTTTTTTTCTGCATACACATTCTCACATCTTAGTTGTTTTATGACATCTTCTGCAATTTGTTTAAACCAACAATTATCTTGTCTGGGGGATATTTTCTTCCACATCTAATGCCCTCTTCCTAGGTAAACTCAGGATGGCTTATTTACTGAGTATTCAATCATTTCAGCAACTTAAAAACATCTTTGGCATTTATTTCCATTTATGTTGGCATATTCACAGCTTGTTTTGATATTAGATCTTTTTTTTATTTTTAAAATAACTTATTTTATGTAGCTTCGTACGGTATTACACAGACAAGTCTGTCCCTTAATTCATCTGTCAATCCCTCATCCAAATGGCAGTGGTCAGCAAATGTATGAAGTTCAGCTATGTGCTTGAAATTATTGTCCTTCTTCTTTAGATTCTTTCATGAAACCTGATTATTCTGCAATTACTGAAATCTTTGGAATTATATATTTTTGCTGATTATTTACAACCTATTTAAATTAATTTCATAATGTTTAACTGATGTTATTTACACTAAGTAACAGTCCATAAGTCAACAAAACTGTCACTTGTTATGATCTGTAACATCTCTGACTGTTACAATATAGATCTACCTTTTCAGCAGTGGTAGTCCACTTATATTACAAGTATATACTTAACTGTGTAATAATTTAAACCACATATATAACAGCATAATTTATATTTCTAATGGCAAATCAGTCTTGGGAGCCAGTGCATTCATTTTATACTTGCTTGTTTACAGAAGGACACAAGAAAAAAGCTCCAGAGTTATTACAAATATTTTCACAATGACACATATCAGTAAAATATGCATGAAGAGGAGGGGAGAGGAAACCAAAAGAAAGGGAAATAAACCACAGTTCATCTGTATTGCTGTTTCCAGTTCACAGGCTTAAAATTATTCAAAAGGTTTTCTTAATTAGTTTTGCAATATAAAGAGTCTGTTTCTAACCTTTTCTACCAAGCTGTAACAGTGCTAAAGATATATGATGCTTTAAGCCACCAACATAACAGTCACAAGGCAAGTTTTACAACAATAACATCATGAGTCCTTCAGCCAAGAATACTGCCCTTTGAAGACCGATTCCTGGAGACTTCCTTCTGGTTATGTCTTTTTCTTCTTCTTCTTCTCTTTTGTCAGGTCCAAGTCTTATCTTCTCGCAAGCACCAAGAGCATCTCTTCAAGCGCCAGGATGTGAGACTGTCTATCTCGACCCCTCTTCTGAGTTCTGCCAGTACTACTTGTTCATTTTTAGGCTGATTCTGTTTTTGCGGCCCTCTGTGTTTCTACCATAAGGAAGTCCCCTTTTTTAAAGGCCAAGTAGTAAGGAGCAACTCCCTCCCTTTCCTCCTTTCAGATTCCACCTTGATTTATCATGTGACATATTTCTGGTCCACCTGCACTTGGAACTGACATCACCTGACTAAATCACTGTATATAATACATATATATTTATAAGCATATACCATTAGATTGCTGATGAAGTTTCATTGACAATAAATGTATCAAATAAGTTCATCAGCAATCATTTTTACCCAGAAAAAATTGATATAAAGTGGTCACAAATGAAACATGCATTACATTTGAGATCACCTTAAATAACCAGAAACTTTGCTTTTATTTATGGGGCTTTGCTCCCACAACCCAGGAAATTAAATATACTAACTCCACGGTTGCATAACCACACAGATATAGGATAGCTCCTAACAGTATATTACAGTTTGAACTGTGATATAATGTGACTACTTCCACCAGTGACAAAACCTGCCAAAAAATCAGCACAAAATGAATGCATGTCATGACCACATCTACGGCACCTACATACTATATATATATATATATATATATATATATATATATATATATATATATGGATTCACTTCATAATCTCGAAATACTGCAATATTGAATTGCAGTATCACGAAACCATGAAGGCGAATACCCTAAACACCGAACATACATAAAACCAACACCCAAAATCGGGAATCCACAAAATCCCGAAAAACACACCTCACACACTACAAAACACATACATACACTAACGTACATACCTCCCAACACTTCCCTACAACAAACATAACACACACGCACATAACCAAACACATACACACACCTACCCTTAGTATATGCAGGGGGGCAAGCACCCCTGTGCCCCCCACACCCCCTACTCATATATACTAACTCTGAGGTTGCACAATACTCCATAACACACACAACCCAGCACCGCACATTCCACACACCCCTGCACAAACACACATCACATACACACGAACACCAGCACTCCCAACACTAACACATTCACACTGCACAACACCTACCCTATCCCACACCTCAAACATCCCAACACACTCAAACACACGCAAACCCTCCCCAAAACCCTAAAAAAAGTACATTTAACTAACGTGTTATCCGTACCACGGGTTTGACATTCTGCATTCGACATTTCTGGGTTCGCAATTTCTGTCCATTCGACTTTACAGGCTCGACGCCCAACCTTCCACAGAAGGCACATGCACACACACACTCATGCCTAGGGCCAATTTAGAGTGTCCAATCCACCTACAGCATGTCTTTAGGAGGAAACCGGAGCACCCAGAGGAAACCCACGTGACCACAGAGAGGACATGCAGACTCTGCACAGAAGGCACCCCAGCCGAGAATCGAACCGGAGAACCTCTTGCTGTGAGGTGGCAACACTAACCGCTGCACCACCATGACCACCCAAAAAGATCCATAATAATAGCAACAAATGGAACAGATGTAAATTATGCATAATAGCAGCACCAAATAAGTGTAATTTATAATCCTGTGAAGGAATCCAATTAAAATATAGTGTTAATGATTTCATGATAGATGATAGATTCATTACATATGTCCTTTATATCTTCTTGTATTATAACAATTACTTTACAAGTTGTCTGATCAATAAAATATTTTTCACAGGACAGGTAATGATGTATGCCACTTCTGTTATTGCAACTCTGATATGCTGAGATTAAGAATATTTGCATATTAATAATGTGCTTGGTCCTGATGTCCCTGTATAGGCAAATGGGAAAAAAAAATCACAAGATGGATTACTCTGGGAAAGCTCTTAAGACTTGTGGAAAATGTCAGAATGGACCAAACAGATCATTAGGCTAGGAGAATTCATTCTCTTAAAATGACATCCCTTAATATTGTACACATTTTTTTAAATAAATTTGGTTATACTTTTTTAAGATGTGGGCATAACAGGTAACAAAAAGATATCCTCAGCATGTTTGTTCCCATGATGTGTCAATTATAATGGTAACACCTCCACCAGTATTATTTTTACTATCATGTATCTTGGTAAGTGAACTGGTAAGATTAGGTGCTGCATAACTTTATGTTTTTAACATCCCTATTATGTCTCAAGCAATACTTGGGAATCCCTCTTCCTCAGAACATATGCTATGAGCTCGTATAACTTCTCAGAAGGGCAAGGGCTTAATTAAATATTTTAGGTAAACAGGCTGGCTAAAAAGGAAACTGTTGGCAGAGTTAGGCTTTCTGTATACTATGCTACATATCTTGCCTTGTTTTATGTAAAGAAGCTTGGCTAATTCTCACTTATAGCGCTTTGTAACCTAATGGTGTTACTAAATACTTGAGTATATTTTTTTATTTACATTTGATTATGTTTGTATGTGGTGTATTTGTTCATTCTGTCAAGTCATGTATTTATTTATTTTTATTCTGGTGTCTTTATAGGTTAACTTTTCAAATGTGGCATAATCTCTTTGGTGGAGATGTGCTGGCTAATGATAAACACACACACACACACACACACACACACACACACACACACACACACACACACACTTGGTCTTGTGTGATAGCTGGAGGTGAACCAATTTTGGGTATATCTTGAGGGACAGATGGAGGGGAGAGAGAAGTAAAGTTAGAGCTAAATTTGTCAGCCAGTAGGTTCGCTATATCTTCAGCCTCAGTGTAAGTAACATCATTAACAATCAGCTCAGCACATTGCTGTGCTTTTGAGATTACGACCATAACTAGAAATTGCCAGTACTGTGTGGACAGAATAACCATGCTGCAGCAGCAGATTAAGATTTTCCCCTCATATGTAGGCCCATATGACACATGGAGTACCTGTAACTGTGGATTCTGGAGTATGTGAGACTTTTAAACTTTCTACACTTAGAATAACATAGCTTCTCTTAGTTTTACTCAGTTTTGTTCCTTCCTCCATCTGTAGGAACAAGCTAGTTTCCTATATTTTAACTTTATACCTTTTCTATTTTTTTTCCTTCCTTTTAGAGCCTGTGGAGATTAAACTGTGTCACTTCAATACAAGGAGCCCTGCCACAAGTCACTTCAGTGGGAACTGGCCCTGCCACAAGCCATGTCACTGGGAACTGGCCCTGTGCAAAAGATGTAACTTTGTTCAGCAGCCTACTGTCATTATTGTTATAGTGCAGTATAAGCAAGCCAAACTGAAGGCTCACGGGATGAAACTGAGTACACAGAAGACAGTTGTAATGGCAGTAAATGGGAGAAATAGTGGAACATGTTAATAGCTTCAAGTACCTGGGAGGGGTGGCTGAAGAGATGGGAAGTCTAAATGAGGAGGTCAAAGCTAGAATCAGAGAGGCTGCAGCCATCAGAGTGTCAGAGGTAGCATACAACAGAAGAATGCCAAAAAATGAAAAGTAAGGTCCACAAAACAGTGGTGCGACCAGTACTATTGTATGGCACAGAAATCTGGGCAGTGAAGGCAGAGCAGTTGTGGAAACTAGAGGTGATAGAGATGAAGTGTCTGATACAGGTAGCAGGATGCACCTCGTGGGACAGACAAAGAAATAAGGACATCAGAGCAAAAGTGCAAGTAGCTCCAACTGCAGAGAAAGTCAATGATAACAGATTATATTGGTCAGGCACATGTGCAGGAAAGCAGAAGACAGCCTGTGAAGAAGATTTAAGACAGACAGGAAGAAGACAAGAGGAAATAAGGACATCCAGCAAAGAGATGGATGCATTGTGTGAGGGAAGACCTTCAAGAGTCTGGAATTATGGTCAGAGAAGGTAGGAGAGCAGCATTGAATTGAGCAGGATAGCAACAGTTGACAGAATACCAATACCCCATTTAGAAAAAGGGAAAACTGAGTTGATGATGATGATGATGTAGGTATATCTAACTTGAAAAGCCTAGCTTATATTAACTTAAAACTTCTCAGATAATGCCTTTCTCTGTGCTAAAAAGCGGCTGTGACAGCACCCTCCCAAAGGAGTAGTCCTTTCAGTCTAAGGACCGATTACCTAATTGGTCTAACCCAGCTACTTCCTACCCCTAGCTCCTTAATCCGATATTCAGTAAGTAAAATAAAACCTGTTTTACATTGTGCTTCCATGCTAGTGGCTGAGCACCTGCTCTAAACTAATTGCTTTCTGCAACAAAGGGGCTCTAAGGTCAGGTAAGCCCTGATACTTGCAACTTCACTTTGCTCCCCTACCCTACACCCAGTTCCACCCACTCCAAGTTAGTAAAGCTTTTTATTTCCTAGGTTAAGCTATCTCTCAGGACACCCATCTGTATACCTTCCCAAACTACATTGCTACCATCATAGAATCACTCTTTGCAGCCAAGACCCTAGCCATACTTTATGAACTTACTATGCGGTCATTTCCCTCCACAGAATCCTGGTTGGATAAATATAAACTCCTCCTAAAACACTTAGAACACTAATCTAATGCTCTTTACTCCCCGAACACCTGTGCAACCAAAATACTTATCAAAATAACATCATTCAACCGCAAAATTTTGTTTCACTGAGGAAGGCTGGGTAGCCAAAACAGGTCTGAATAAAGTAATTTTTTATTTACTTTACTTGGTCTTCAAGTGCCTTATGTACTCTTCCTGCTGGCCTTTGCTGTTGTGGAGCTTCAACCTAGTGATTGCTCACCTACTGGCTACCTCTTGCACATTTCCCATGCAAATGTTCTCTATTGTGTGTGTGTGTGTATCTATAGCTTACCCTCTTATCAGATTTCTGCTTTCAGGAAAACAAAAAGTCTTAGACTTTTATAGATCTGTGACCTTAAAGGTTCAAGTTTCCTGAAGGTCTTCAGATTGTAAGTTTGACAATTAACTCTATGAACATATGAACCTAATAAATAAGCAAATAAAAACTTGCAGAAGGCAAAATTGTAAGTCTCCTTCACCACCCACAGCTGGTCGATTTGTGCTTAACTGTGTGCCAACTGTTGTTTTTAACACTTACTCCAAAGAGCTGCAGTGATGAAATTAGTGAAGTCTTTGATTGCCTACATGGCTCTCCACAAATCCCTGATTCTTGTTTTTGAAATGATGTAAGCCCCAATTAATAGAGATAAGTCTTTCCATCATCCCTATATTATACAACACTATCGGGCTTTCTGGTCAAATGCCCTACTCCCCCAAGCTGAGAGGCTGAGAGGCACTGTTCTTTCAACTCACCACAGTTTAGTAAAGGCACCTGCCATCATTCTGTGTACCACTTACTACAACATATATTTTTGTGTGTGTGTGTGTATATATATATATATATATATATATATATATATTATGTACTGCAAGATATATTACATAACGTATATACTTGACAGCTTGCACACTGCTTTGCTCTGGTGATATCAGAAAAGAACCATGTTATTCATTAACTCCAATCAAGGTGCCATGTGCTCTGGGCAATGCTTTCTGGGATTTATGCTATATCACTGGGGCCTTTTATAATTTCGTAGATACTAATTATTGATGAAGAAGCCTTAATAGTTAACAAGAGTCTTCATTTAATGTGTATGATAGAAAATCAAGTCCTCTGTTTACAAATATAGATCCACACGTGTCCACACACACACATCTCTCTGCATGCATTGATGTTTTATAAGAAGACATAGAGCAAAGAGATATAAACTATAAAATTATACACAATGAGTGTTCATGTCAGTTGTACAGCATGTATATGCACAAAGACACATATATCTATGTCCATGTTTTTGTTTTATTATTGTTTGGCTACGAAGCATAGTACAAAGAAATATAAACTGTTGAAAAATATGTAGTCTCCACAAGAGTTGTATAGAGACATTGTAGTTTTAATAGCATATTAACAAGAAACATGCATAGAAAAAGCACAGCATTTATAGCATTTACACAACTACTCACAGATTATTTTAGAGAGGTGAGCAGAGGCATATCCTGACCAGTATGAGAAAATAGCAGCTAATTAAATACTGTAAGAGGCCCACATCTAGAATCAGCTACTGCTGCAAGAACATCATCATAATTAAGTTTTTAAAAATAAATTTAGCTGGTTACAGGGCAGTTATGTAACTTCAGCATAAACCACTGAGACTTTAAAATCCATTTCAGCAGAATCCAAGCAGAAATGTCAACAATGGTGTTAGCGTCTTATTATTGAAGGTTACAACGGATATCATTCAGTCATTTTAAAAATATACTCCAAGATGGCCACCAAAATGTGAATATAAGTATATATATTCATCTGAATTCTTCTTTTTCTAAACTTACAGTTTAAGATTTAATTTAGTTTCTTCATTTTTTATGTGCGTGTTCCACTACGCTTTGGTAGAAAGAGGGCAGCAGCTAAACTTTCAGGACCCTGCGGTTCATTTAACTCAACATGTAACCATTTTGAATGCTAAAAGAATCTCCAGCTTAACATGTGTAAAATTCCTGAAATGGCTTCCTAAGAAGCATGTGTAAACAACCTATAAAAATAGTCCTCTGTTGCCATCTGCTGGATATTGTCTGCATCACTACAAAGTGAAATGTGTTTGCAGAATTTTCAAGCATGGGAGGGTATTGGTCAGAATGAGAAAGAATTTGTGTTTGTGGGTTTTCACTGTGGAGATCCACATACAAAATATAGTCTGGTAGATGGGTCTTCATTTAAATTCTTTGGAATAGTATTTAAATTGTATTGTGAATCACAGTCTAGTAATTAAAAGCCCATTTCAGAGGCCCCTTTAAAAGACATGCTTCAGCAAGATCTCCATGATCCGGAAAGCTGGATGTAAACTAAAACTTACACATTCAGTGCTAACAAGATTAAAATCATAGTCTTTGGGATGCCCACTATGCTATGGTATGTGACATCCAGTACATGACGGGATTACGTGGGTCAGTCACTGAGCAGGTTTCTCTTCTAAAATACCTTGGTGATTAAAACTCATCAATAACATCCTGGTATCAAATTAGTATTCTAAAAGGGGAAAATTATTAAAAACCTACAAATAATCCACAGAATTTCAAGTCATCTCACCCATGAAGTTACAATATTTTCTATGTAAGGTTTTCTTCTACCATTAGTTGAATGTGGAGTACCTCTGGTTTGCACTTCACAAAACTGCTTTCACCTAAAGTGTCTAGTAAACAAAATCAGTTATTTCATTCGGCTTGCCTCACAAAAAGAAATTACTGTCCTCTTTTAGCATGTATTCTCAAACCTGGGATAGCCAGCATGATAATAGATCCACTCCTAAACCTAGATTCATTCTGAAAAACATTAAGTAGGGAATTCTCCTTACTTTGCTCTATCATCTGGATTTTTTTTATCCTCTAAACTAATAAATATACAAGACTTACAGACATTTAGGCTTATGTTAGTGTTCTTACTTAAAGAATCTTCAGGATCTATTTAACTAGCATAACCTGACCATATTAACTATTTATAATCTCAGTATTCTTTACCTTACCTAATACCTATTTACACATCCACTGTACTCCACAAGGGGTACTTAGGTTCATAGGTTCATAGGCTCATACTAGGCTATCTGCCCTAGGGCATTTATAAGCCTAGCCAGAGTGTGTTTGGCTTTCGCCACCCATTTTAAATTAATTTTGCTATGCCCTTTTTCAAGGTTAGTATACTGTGCCTTTGTCTAACAGTGACACCGAAGTGATACCCGGGGTAAACCTACGATCTCCCATCCACTCATCAAAATTCCTCTTGTAGAGAGTCAATGAGGGACTCTGCCTAACCTGGACTGGGATTTTATTCCAGAGTGAAGGGAGTCTCTGGGTTATGAATCTGTCCCTCCAGCATGGCCTATTTATTTCAGTGCTGAGGTTCAAGTCTCTCGAGCGCGTAGCTCGATGGGATTTGGATTTTTTGAGGTGCAGCATGTCCATTAATTCCGGGTTGGACATGGCTTTGTACATCAGGCACAGATCACCTCTGAGCAGGCGGTATGCCACTGAGTAGAGCTGGAGTTTCTTTAACCGGGCAGCATATGGCATCTGTTTGAGCCCTTTGATCCTCTTGGTGAGGTACTTTTGGTGTCTTTCCAGTTGCTGCAGGTGTCTGTTAAGGTACATCCCAAAAGGGGCATTGTACTCAATTATGGGCCTGATGAGGGATGAGTAAAGAGGCACGATGACCTCCCCTGATCTAGATGTGAATCCCTTCATGATTAGGTGGGCTATATAAAATGTTTTTCTAACCACTTTGGCCACATGGTTGTCAAATGAGAGATTGCTATCAACTTGGGTCCCCAGGTCCCTAATTACTTCTTCTGTACTTAATGGATTACCACCTATGTGGTAATTTATGGGCACTTTGTTTTTGCCAAAGGGGATGACTATACACTTTTTGACATTTAGCTTGAGCCCATGGCTCTGGCACCAGTTGTCTGTTTCTATGAGGCCCTTTTGGAGGATGCTTGTGTCAGCTGGAGAGTCGATTATGGCGCCCAGTTTGCAGTCATCTGCGAACTTGGTCAGCCACAGTCCTTCCATGTTGGCCTGTACCTCCGAGAAACATATACCGGACAAGAGAGGTCCCAGGACTGAGCCTTGTGGGACGCCACTTGTAACTGGTTTGGAGTCTGACATGGCTCCAGCAATTCTAACCATGTGGGTTCTGTCCTTGAGCCAGTTTGCAACCCATCTAGTGACATAGGGGTTTATATTTAAGCTGGTGAGCTTATCTATAATGCCTGAGTGGGGTATTGTATTGAAGGCTTTTGCGAGGTCCAGGTAGGCTGTGTGGACCACCTTCCCCCTCGTCAATGGCCTTGGTGACTGTTTCAAAGAAATCAACTGGGTTTAAGAGGCAGGATCTGCCCTTAACAAAGCCGAACTGGGTAGGACCCAGAGTCTGTAGGTCCCCAATATCTTTATTTATGAGGTTCATGATGATCCTTTCCATAGCTTTGCAGACCAAGCTAGTCAGGCTTATGGGGCGATAGTTTCCAGGATCCGTTGAGGCACCACCTTTGTGGAGAGGGACCATTGTTGCTGTACACCACTCTTTGGGTACATACCCTGTAGTAAGGCTGAGATTGAACAGTAGTTTTATGTTTGGGTTTAGCTCTTCTTGGACTTCATGTAGGATGCAGCCCGGGACACCGTCTGGTCCCATTGATGCTGTGTTTTTTGCTTTGGAGAGGGCGGCTCTTACCTGAGCATCTGAGATGTCAGGGGGGCAGCACTCTGCTGGGATAGATATTTGCCCTTTTGGTTGGGGGGGGGGGGAGTTTGCTCTGAACCTGTCAGCTAGGATGTTGGCAATGTCTGTGGGTTCGATGTATTTTTTGTCATTTTGGACTAATTCTGAGCATATCTGGGAATTCCCACCCAGGTTCCTAACATAAATAAAGAAAGCCTTGTGATTATCCTTAGTGTCCTGTGCAATTTTTTTCTCGAAGCTGGCCTTAGACGATTTTATGAGTGCCCGTAGTTTTTTGCTAATACTGATCAGAGATGCCTTCCCTTTTTGGGATTTTGCTCTATCATGTAGTAGCTTCCTCCTTCTATTGTATAGTTTGTTTATGGCTGGGGTCCACCAGACAGGACGTCTGCCTTTGGAGGATTGGGTCTTGGTTTTATTTGGAATTGCATGATCCATGCATTCCTGAAGGTGTTCATAGAATGCGTTTATAAAGGATTCTGCGGTCTGGGCCGTATTTTCCACAGGCTTGGGGGCTTTGAAGAATTCCACCTCGATTTTGAGGAGTGTGAAATTTGCTTTAGAGAAGTTTTTCACTGTGGTTTTCTGGGCAGGGGGTGGGGTCGGTATGTGAATATCCAGTGAGATTAGTTTATGGTCTGATCTTACCAATGAGGGATACACTTCTGGTCTGGAGCATAGAGTCCCCATGTTGGTGATGATCAGGTCCAGTATGTTTTCCCCTCTTGTGGGAGTGGTAACAAGTTGTTCCATAGCATTTGAGTTTATAAATTCTAGGAACCTTTGGGCTAGGGTGTTGGAGCTAGAGTAATGCTCCCAGTCTATGTTTGGGTAGTTGAAGTCGCCCAATATAATGGTGTTTGGAGAGACCTTCATATTTTCCAGTGTTCTCAGGAAGGCCGAGTGGGGTTCCTGGGTTTGGGAGGGTGGTCTGTAGCAGGCTATAAACTGGAAGGCAGTTTTACCCACTGTTAGTTGCACATGGATAGTCTCTGATGCTTCGTGCTGTGCCACCAACCTGGAGGTGTGGGTATCTTTGACGAATATTGATACTCCCCTCCTTTTGTGGTTTGGTCCAAGTTTTGGGGCGAAAAGCATGGTATGAGGTATAACCTGGTAGTGCTGGGGTGCTCTCGGGAGCCTTGAACCAGGTTTCTGTTACTGCACAGATATCGATGTTCTCCATGCTAAGGAGAGTTTTGAGTGCGTGCATCTTGAGGTTTAGACTTCTGGCGTTGAGTAGCATTACTCTTAGTTTCTTATCCCTTGTGATACCTATGGAGGTGGGTTTGTCTTTTGAGCCTTGCCTAAAAAGGCACTATGGGGAAGCAAGAGCCTTTGCCAATATCAGAAAGCCCAGGGTGACAGGTGCAAGCCGTCCCTAGCGAAGCATCGTGGCTTGTCGAGCATGTCATCCCAGGCTGACAGGCATCGGATCCCCTTTGAATGACACCAATACTTAAGCCAATTGTTGAAATTGATCATCTTGTCTTCATATTGTGGCATCATTCTTGGTGAGGGTAAGATGCTACTCAAGGTCAGGGTCATACTGGCCTGGGCTACATGCTCAGAGAGCTCCTCTATGTCTCTTTCATGTAGTCCAGGGAAGTACGTCTCAGGTCATTCACACCAGCATGGACAATGACCGAGTCATATTTGTACTTGCCTTGGAGTGACCTGAGTGCTTGTGTTATGTGGCGGATCCTAGCGCCCGACAGGCAGCTCACCGTGACCTTCTCCTTGTTCAGCCTGGTGAGCGGGACGTCAGTGTGCCTGACGATAGAGTCACCTATTACAAGTGCATCAGGTGTGTTGTTTAGCCTTAAGGGCTGTGACTGTTCGGCACACTGGCTTTGTGAGCTATGTGTTGCATGTGTTTTGTTTTGGGGTAGCGGTTGCTTGGGTGTCTGCTTTGGAGGTCTCTGCTGCTTAGGCAGATTTTTATTTAGAGCCTCCAAGTATGTTTTTGTGTGTTTATGTGTTTGGTTTTCTGTCGTGGTAGGTCTATGTGAGACTGGAATTGTAGTGAGTGTGGTTTCCTTTTCCTCCTGACTGGTTACACCAGTACTGAGTTGAGAGAGCTTAGCCTCCAGTTTTGCTATATGGTTGCATCTCTCACATGTGTTGGAATTTGTTGGGAGGAGGAGAGGGTTGTCTGTGTACATGAGGCAGTTGTAACACTGCCTCAAGATTCCCAGATTCACCAGCTGGACCAGAGAGGAGATTGACAACTGACCTTTGGACATGCTAGAATAGTATTGGGAATCCCTTTATAATTGAAAAAAAGGGCCAATGGGGAACAAGGTACTCAAGGGGAGTTTGTGAGGGTGTAGTGCTTTTAATTTTTTAGTGCTGACTTATATAATTGCTTTAGTGAGCAAGTGTCAGGTAACTTAAATGCAATGTGTTACAGGTAACTTAAATGCAAAAATGACAAACAGTAACTTTCTTTCAAGTGAAACAAGGAAATAAGTACAGTAAGCAATGCAGATATCACTAGGGATCCACAGAAGCGCTGAAAAGCCGCGTTTTAGGTGGAATTAGCGTTTCAGGGAAATAACAAGCAAACAAACAACAAGCATACAAACAAAGCTAGATTCAGCAGGCCTGGATCTAGTCTATGCTACAGCAAACAAGGTGTACCAATTTCTTCAGGTCTCCTAAAATGGCTGCCTAACCAGTTAGGCAGTTCTTTCAACATAAGTGAGTAAGTGTGTATTTTGCCTCCACCATAAATATTGTTGCTTTTTTTTTTTTGGTCACTGAAACTATCATATAGGTTCATAGGTAGGTACTAGGCTATTGGCCCTAGGGCCTATATAAGCCTAGCCAAAAAGGTACCCTGGCTTTTGCCACCCAAGAAAATTATTTTTTCTGTGCCCTTGTCGATCAGAGCCACAGAATTGATCCTTGGGTTGAGTTTCCTATTTCCCATCCAATCATCAAGATTTTTCTTAAAGAGTGCTAATGAGGAGCTTTGTTTGATATAGATAGGTAGTTTGTTCCAGAGTATAGGAAGTTTCTGGGACAGGAATCTATCCCCTCAGCATGTTCTGTTTATTGTGGTGACAAGGTTTAGGTCCCTAGAGCATGTAGCTCAGAGGAATTGGGATTTCTTTAATTGAAGCATGTCCAACAGCTCTGGGTTTAACATAGATTTGTATGTTAGGCGATATGCAACGGAATACAGCTGGAGTTTTTTGAGATGGTCTGCATAGGGCATCTGTTTGGGGCCAGTAATCCTCTTTGTGAGGTATTTCTGCAGCCTTTCCAGCTGTTGTAGATGTATTGTGAGGTACATACTAAAAGGGGCATTGTACTCTATAATGGGTCTAATGAGTGACGAGTAGAGGGGAACAATGACCTCTTTTTTCCTGGATGAGAAACCTTTCGTGATGAGGTGTGCCATGTAGAAGGATTTCCTGACTACTGTGGCGATGTGATCATCAAAGGAGAGACTATTGTCCACCTGTGTCCCAAGGTCTCATCATACTTTCAGTGTTAAGTAGACTACCACCTATGTGGTAGTTCATAGGTACAGAGTTTTTACCAAAGGGGTTGACAATGCACTTTTTGTCATTGAGCTTGAGGCCATGGTTTCGACACCGGGCATCTGTCTCAGTGAGGCCCTTTTGTAGGATGTCCACATCATTAGGAGTTACGATTATGGCTCCTAGTCTGCAGCCATCTACAAACTTCATTAGCCAAAGACCTTCTGTGTTAGCCTGTACTTCAGAGAAGTAGATACCAAACAGGAGAGGACCACGGACTGAACCCTGTGGTACTCCACTTGTCACTTGTCTGAAGTCGGATTTGGAGTCTATTACTTTCATAGTGTGGGTTCTGTCAGTGAGCTAGTTGGCAACCCATCTTGTGACATAGGGATTTATACCTAGTTTACTGAGTTTATCTATAATTCCAGAGTGGGGGATGGTGTTGAAGCCTTGGCGAGATCTAGATAGGCTGTGTGAACCACCTTACCCTCGTCTATGGCTTTGGTGACTACTTCAAAGAAGTCTATCAGGTTTAGGAGACATGATCTGCATTTTACAAACCCAAACTGGGTGGGGTCTAGAGTTTGGAGATTATCAATGTCTTTGTTTATAAGTTCCATGATGATACGTTCCATGGCCTTGCAGATCAGGCTCGTCAGGCTAACGGGGTGGTAGTTCCCGGGGTCCGTGGTGGCTCCTCCTTTGTGGAGTGGGATGACCGTCGCTGTTCACCATTCAGTGGGCACAAAGCCTGAGGTGAGGCTATGACTGAACATGGTACTTGGGTGGGGTGCCAGTTCGTTCTGTAGTTCATGTAGAATGCAGTCTGGGATGTTGTCAGGTCGCATGGATGCTGTGTTCTTGGCTTTGGAGAATGTGGTTTTTACCTGTGCAGCCATGATTACAGGAACTTTGCATTCTTCCGGTATAGAGATTGGCCCTTTAGGGGGTTAGAGGGGGGAAAAGTTAGCACTGAACCTCTCTGCCAGGGTGTTGGCAATATCAGTTGGTTCTGTATATTTAGTGTCATTGTGCTGTAACTCAGAGCAGATCTGACTGTTGCCATTGAGATTCTTGACATAGCTATAGAATGCTTTGTGGTTGTCTTTAGAATCAGTGGCAATTTTGTTTTCGTAACTAGCTTTAGAGGATTTTATGAGGAATCTCAGCTTCTTACTGAGGCTGACCAGGGAGTTCCTCCAATCATGGGATTTTACTCTTTTTTTGCAACAGTTTCTTTCTTCTGTTGTAGAGTTTATTTATGGCAGGGGACCAGCAGATTAGCTTCCTTTTTTTAAAGGACAGCATCTTGGCTCTGTTAGGGATAGCATGATCCATGCACTCGTGTAAGTGCTTCTAAAGTGCATCTGTGTAGGATTCAACAGTCGTACCTCTATTGTCCGTCTGCACGGGTGTTGTGAAGTTTGCCACTTCTGTCTTAAGAAGCGTGAAGTTGGCTTTCGAGAAATTTTTTACCGTGGTTTCCCTAATGGGGGGTGGGGGTGGGATGTGGATGTCTAGGGTGATTAGCTTGTGGTCGGATCTGACCAATGAGGAATTGACCTCTGGTGTGAAACACTGGTCGCCCATGTTGGTAATGACCAGGTCTAGGATATTGCTGCCCCTGGTTGGAGTGTGGATAAGTTGATCTAAGGCATTGGAATTTATGAATTCCAGAAAACGTTGAGCAAAAGAGTTGGTACATGAGTAGTTTTCCCAGATAATGGTGGGGTAGTTGAAATTGCCCATTATTAGGGTGTTGGGTTGTACCCTAATATTTTCCAGTGTATCAAGAAATGAGGAGTGGGAATCCTGGGGCATGGTGAAGGATCTGTAGCAAGCTACAATTTGGATTGTGGTCTTGCCCAGAGTTAGTAGCACTTGGATAATCTCAGATGCATTATGCTGAGCAACTAGCCTGGAGGTGTGGATATCCTTAATGAATATGAACACGCCACCACCTTTAGTGTTTCGGTCCAGGTTAGGTGGCCAAATGGTGTGGTATGAATTATAGCCTGGTAATGCAGGGGTGCTCTCTGGAGCCTTGAACCAGGTCTCTGTCACTGCACAGATGTCGATGTTCTCCATTTTAAGGAGTGCCTTGAGAGAGTGCATTTTGAGGTTTAGACTTCTAGCATTGAGTAGCATTACCCTCAGATTTTCCTTGCTTGTACTTGTTATGTTGATGAATTTGTCATTTGAACTTTGCCTAAAAAAGGCACTATAGGGGTGGCAAGAGCCTTAGCCAGTATCCGAAATCCCAAGGGCGACAGGTGGAGGCCACCTCTGGCAAAGCATTGTGGTCTGTCGATCATGTCATCCCAGGCAAACAGATACTGGATCCCCTTAGAATGACACCAGAAGCTTAGCCAATTGTTGAAGTCAATCATTTTGTCCTTGTACTGTGGTATCATTCTGGATGATGGCAGGATGCTACTCAGGGCTAGGGACATACCTGCCTGGGCTACAAGATCGAGAGCTCCTCCACTTCTCTTTTCATGTAGTCCAGGGAGGTACGTCTCAGGTCATTCACACCAACATGGACAATGACAGAGTCATATTTGTACTTGTTGTGGAGTGACCTGAGTGCTTGTGTTATGTGGTGGATTCTGGCACCCGACAGGCAGCTGAGAGTAACTTTCACTTTCTTAGCCTGATGAATGGAACATCAGTGTGCCTGACTATAGAGTCATCTATGACTAGAGTGCTGGGTACGTTGTTATGCCTTATGGGCTGTGGTTGAGTGGCACACTGAGTTTGTGGGCTATGTGTCATTTGGGTTGTGTTGGGGGGTGTAGATTGCTTGCGTTTCTGCTTTGGAGGTCTCTGTTGTTTGAGCAGATTTTTATTGAGAGCCTCCACAAATGTAGGTGTGTGTTTTGTGTTTCTATGTGTGTGCTTTGGTGGTGTATGTTTTGAGGGACTATGTGATGAGTGTGGTATGGTGCAAGTGTTTACTTTCTCCTCTTGACTGTCTAGTCCAGTCTTGGGTGAAGAGAGCTTTGCTTCCTGTTTGGCTATATAAGTGCATCTCTCACAGGTATAGAGGGTATATTGGGTATAGAAAATAGCATTACCCATTACTCTTCATCAAACAGCACATACTAATATCTGCCTTGTGTTTTAGTTTTGTATATGAAGGGAAGTTTTTACTTTCACGTGTATATAAAATTGCAATTCATGATTATGTACGTTTTTACTATGCAGCTGCCTTTGGCCTGAGAAGTGGCTGAAAAGGATCTCTCTAGATAAGCCCATTAACCATTTTAAAAACAACCCTCTAATCATTATGATAAGCAATAAACAAATAAAGCCAAGAACATGAAATCTATCTTTACACCAAGAGTCTGAGCTATGCATAACTCCCAGCCTTCTCTCTCAAGATATACAGGCACATTGTACTCGAAACTGTGGGACTAACAGGCAGAATATGAGGCATATTAGAATTATTTAAATAGTAATAAACAGTTCACAAACATCAAAAATTATGTTATTAAACATAAAAAGGCTACCATTAGTGAAGCATCATGCTTTGGAAGTGAAGAGTTGGAAAGCAAACTAAGGAACTGTCATCTGGTGATGTTGAGCTTTGGAGGCTGCATTTTTTTAAAAGCACAGGATTTTTATTAAGTTGGCGTCACAAGTTTCCATTCTGTTCAACCCTCATGTATGGGGAACTCATTTCGGTTACAATCCATAATGTTTATAAACCATCACATCTTAAACAGCTCTGTAACAACCAATATAATGACAGCATGTCCAACATTTCTAACTAAATATCCTAAACTTCCTAGAGTCAGTGGCCCTTAAAGAAGTAAGACATGTTTTTTTCTTTGAATGTTGTTGTTCCAGCATGTCTTCCCATTCTTGCATCCACATTTGGAGCCTACAGTCATCCGTTTCTATGATCCCTCTATATATCCTATATCTCCTACATATCCTACTTTGCTTTTTGCTACTTTCATTCTCTGTACAAGTCTCTATTAGTAACAGTTACT
>NC_056738.1:202235141-202250141 GCF_019279795.1 Protopterus annectens
TCTAAAGCATTGGTCAGGTCAATAAATGTAACACCAGTAAGCTCCCTTTGTCTGTTTCTAAGAGAATTTGGTTTATAAGTGTCAAAATGGCTGTCACCAGAATCCATGGTGTTTGAATGAGAAGATATTGCACTTGGTGATATAGGATGTAATCTGGGTGTGTATTAATTTCAACAAGATTTTATCTAGTGTAGGACGGAAACATATTGGATAGTAATGATAGAGAGCTTGAGTGGATTGTTTTTTTCTGGGAGGGATTAACTATGGCTACTTTCCAGATAGCTGGCATGGTGTTTCACATTAGACAGAGGTTATATATGTGTAGAAGGGGTGCAATAATGTATTTTCTGCAATGAAAGATGAACCATGGGAAGAGACCATCTGTGCCAGAGGGACTGTCAATTTTTAGTTGTTTGACGTGATGCTGCATTTCTTTGCTTTTAATGTGTTTGAAATAACATAGATGAATATCAAGATGGAGGTGGGGTCTCAGGACAACAGGTAGAGTGAGCAGTGGTAGAGATCAGTATGGGAGAGATGCTAAATCTGAGGGAAAATCAAATAGCTAGAAAGTGCTCACTACATTGTGATTGGATGAAGAATTGTTTCTTTCTGTTAAGACTATAAACTTCTTTCCAGAACTGTTTAGGAGTATTAACTAGTGAGTTTTGTGTTTTATCAGATGGGCTTTGTGGCATCTAATGGATTGCCTGAAAAGGTTTCTTAGTTAGGTAAAGTGTTTTCTAGCTTCAGCAATGAGGTAGCTTTCCAATTATGCCATGCTTCATCTCTGAATCTGAGTAGTGACTTTTAGTCAGGAGTGAGTTAGTCATCCTTCTTCAGCTTGTAAAGTCTAGTTAGTAATAGGAAGCACGTGTGTCTTGAAGATTTCTGAGGGCATTAATGAAGGATTCTGTTGTAGCACTGGCTTTAGTACTGTTTAGGATATTTGACCAGTCTATGTCAGCAAGGACTTTCTTAAGTTTTTGTGATGCTAGAGTCAAATTATGATCTTAAAGAAATATGTTGAGAGAGGATTTTTGAGCCGGGAAAAGTTTACTGGGCCGTGATCATTTAGTAATGGGGAGTGAATTGTGATAGCTGAGAGAGTGTTGTTGTTGGTTATACATTGATCAATTAATGAGTTACTTATTTTAAGGTATGGGTGAATGGGTAATCATGAATTGTTTTAGACTGTAGTTAAAAGGTCTGTGTCAATATTATGTTTCGAGATCAGCAGGCTGAAGTTAAAGTCACCAAGTAGTAAGGGATTGTTAATTTGTTTATTGCTGGTGGTGATATTGTATGAAATAGTTTTGAACGGTCCTAAAGTACCAGGGGGTGGTAGGTAGGCCACTGCAATGTTAAGAACTTTGTTTTATTTGTTGCATATTTTGACAAGTAATCAGTTAAGAAGAGAGTCAGAATCTGGACTTGCCTGAACTATGAGCTAGGCATTAACCTATGCTTTGTTCGGTAAGACAGGTCCTCCAGCTGCCTGGGTCTGGGACAAACATCTAAGTAGTGGGTATATGTGGATGAAGTGCTGAATATAGGGGTTGTCTTTTTTAATCCAGGATTCTGTAAAGGCTATCAATTCAGAGTTATGTTGTGTGGTGCCTCCTTTTCTCCCAATACACCTGGCCCTGCTGCCTTTTAGGCCACTTTTTCAGAGTAGGGTTTATATTCACATCTAGTGGCCGCATACCTATAGGCAGAAGCACAGGTAGGGTGGGTCAAAGGGGGCAGCCACCCCAGGTGCAAAGTGTTAGGAGGTGCAACAGGCAGATCCTGATCAGTCTTCAGTGCATTAGCAGCATTCATTTCTAGTATTGCATTTGCGGCCAGAAATATCATGGTGTAGCACTTAACTATAGCAACTGCTTGCTACAAATGTAGCTAGGCATTTGCTACAGTTTAAAGGGAGACAAGAGTTTTTTTTTGTTGTTGCTTTTTGCTCCTTAACTTAAAGTTGGGGGGTGGGGGTCGAGATCAGGGGACAATACTTGGCACAAGAATAGCTAGTTTATTTATTTTTATTTATTTTACATTTGTTGACCGGGCTAGTCTAACTGGATACATGTCCATTTTCAGTAGAGGCCAGGGGAGAAAAGCTCCAGGAATCATACAAAGTTAGTCTAGGTTAAGACAGAACCATTATAAAAAAACAAATTGTTACATAGATGTATTATAAAAACACTGATAGAGGGTAATACAGGAACAATATAAAAAACATCAATTGTTAAGAATGACATTATAAAAACAAAAATTTTTTTTTTTTTTTTTTACTGAGTCTATTTCTCAGTGTAGATAAAAATAACTAGGGGTTTGTGTACAAAACAAATTATGTAGAAACAGAGAGAGGGAGGAAAAGTATAGGATGTAGGATGAAATGTTAGAGTAGGGGAGAGAAGTTAGTCAGGGTTGGTGCAGGAGCACCTTTGCTTATAGAAAGAAATTCTATCTTCCACTTTTTAAACCTCCTAATCTATGTAAGTAGCCTTACAAATATCCTTTAATATGTGCTTACCCATTACTCCTGCCTGACACTGTGACCAGATATTTAATCTCCTCACTTTGAGGTCCTCAACATACGTTTCATTTGTTTCCAGACTAAAAAATGTTTCTCATTTTGCAATAAATAGGCTAACCTCAGCTACATAGGTCAGGTACTTGCAAACTCCCTTGCTCCCTTGGGAGAGTCATTTTATCCCAACTTACCCTTGGGCTTTTAACATTCCCAAGAAACTTAATTATCTATTCTAAGACAGCACACCATATACTGTCCCTGGGGATCTGGATGGAGAGATGATAAAATCAGCAAAGAATAGAGAATAGTATTGCTGGAACTGAATTCATCCTCAAGTCTTGGTGAGTACCTTCACAAGGTGGACCCTGTTTTCACAAAATCTCACCAAGACAACACTGATATATAGACCATATTTTATATATCATATATTATGGACAGAAGTAGGTTAAAAATAAAAAAGACAGCTGGGTGCACAAGTCCCAGCATAAAAATGTGCCTAATCCTGGTAGGTGCACTGGTGCCAGTACTGGAAAAAATGAGAGTGTAGCATCCTCAAGACACTGAAACATTCCTACAATGGGGTTAGGCCAGTGTCAGGGGGAGGATGCTCTTCCTGTTGTAGAAGGAAGTAGTAGTCCACAAAAACTACAAAATCTGACAGGCCAAAAAGAGCCATAAAGATGATAGAGTGGACTACTGAGGATAAGAAAGAAATGATATATTGTTACTGTTATACAAGAAGCCCAGAGTTTCCAGACAGAAGATATTCAAAAAGATTAAGAGAGAAATTAGAGGAAGAAAAATACTTGCCCAAGAAAAACTGTCAAAAGCTTCAAATGAAAATTAGTGTTCATTAACAGATTCATGAAAAACATATACACCAAGAAACATTGGGCCATTTGGAAAAAGAAGTGACCTAGGAAGTGCGAAAATATATACTTCAAAACCAAGAGATTTTTGAAAGGTATAAAAAAGAACCATGGACATGGGAAAGAAAGAGAGATCTGATATGGTACAATATTTATACAAAGGAGAAAGCCAAACTAATCAGTGCAAAAAAGCAGCTCCAAAAATATTTGAAGAGAAATACAGGCAAAGAACCCAGATATGGAAATTTCACAATACAAAAACAGAAGATCACAAAGAGGGAACATAGAACAGAAGATTACTAAAGTTAAACAAATACAAATTAAAGTTATGGAATACCTGCAATGTGAAAGATTTAGTATAGAAAGTCTAACACAGGTCATGTCACAGCATGATGGAACGATGAGTCCCCTAAATAAGGAGAAACAGGTGCAGTAGGAGACATCTGAAGAAGAAATATAGACATGGGAAAGAAAAAGAGATTTAATTATAGCGAAATATTTATGCAAAGGAGAAAGCAAAACTAATCGATACAAAAAAAAAAAGCACCAAAGATATTTGAAGAGAAATACAGACAAAGATAAGGGCATAAAATAGGAAATATAATTACTAATGGAGAAGTTAAAGAAATCAAAACTGAAATTATGGCTTATCTGTGAAGTGAAAGATTTAGTGTGGAAAATCCAAATCTGGTAACATCACAGCATGATAGAACACTGAGTCCCCAAATTAAGGAAAAACAGGTAGAACAGGAAGTATTTGATCAGTTGCCACAAGAAGATACATTGGAGCCTTCAGTAGGAAACCAGTACAGTTGGAGCTGCACAGCAAGGAAAGGAACAGGAAATGGTGACACCTCTGATGCAGTCAATGTTGTGGAGTGATGGGCCAGTGAGTTCCCATAAGAAAGAGCAATGGATGATGCATGATGCAGCTGAAGACAGTATGTCACCGGGAGATGGTCTGGAATTTTCTGTGGAATGCCCATAGGAAAAGGAGAACAAAGAATCTGCCTTCAGTTTAGAAGAAAATGATCTGAGGGAAGACTTGCTTGATTAAATAGAGATGGATAGACATATTAAGATTGAAGAAAGAACTAGGTTACAGAAAGTCAATAAGACCCAAAATGCTAGAAGTCTTATAAAACAATTAAGCACATTAATCAAGACTATTAACAGAAATTCATGAGACATAACAGAAGTAAACAGGATATATTACTGTGTACCTAAATTAATAATAGATAAAGTCTTACCACAAAATACAGGGCAGTAAGACAAAGAAAAGAAGTATCACTGTTAGAACAGTATAAAAGAGAGGACAGAGCAACAAAAATACTTGGAAACATCGACATGATAAAAGCAATGAGCAGTATTAGAACAGACCAGTTTCTCTCATACAGTATTACAAATAATAAACTAAAGACATCAGCACAGGCAGAAAAACTTAGAAGATATACAGATAAATATAAAAGAAAAGTACAAAATAAGCAATTCATTGATTACCCTAAAAAGTTTTGTAGAGAACTGTGAAACAAAGCAAAAGGAATAGAATTACCACAGAAAAGAAGAAATAGACACATTTTGGAGAAAGTAAAAACCACAAACCATTTTGGAGAAAGTTCTATGACAATCCTTTGGAACATAATAAAGATGCTGAATGGATAGAAGATACATCATCTCCATCTATTCAGTGGTTCTCTAACTACCTTGCCAAAAGTCAACAAGCTGTAAAATGGCAAGGATCCATATGTGCATACCTTCCCACTTTCACAGGAGACCACAAGGATCCATCCTTGGCCCTCTACTATTCAATATTTTTATCAATAACCTACATGTATCTTCTTAAGAAGGCACATTGATTCAATATGCAGATGAGTCTATCATCATCTTCTCCTCAAAGACCTTAACTCACCTACAAGAGATCACTCAAGCTGTGATCTCCAACTCCTACTCAACCCCCCGACACCAAACTCCTACTATTTACCCCAAAAATTCACACCCCTATCAAAGTATCTTTTTAAATCTTTTCAGCAAATGGCATTGAAATTGAATTAGTCCACCATACCAAACTATTAAGAGTCATAATAGATGATCTTAAATTTGTCTCCTACACCCAAAGAAATATCAAGAAAACTCATCAAAAACTAGGCGTGCTATGGAGAAACAAACATTTTCTGAGCACATCTACAAATTTTGCTTTAGCCAAAACCTAACTTCTGCCCTCCCTGCTGTATGGAGCACCAATTCTATCCAATGTACAATCCTCCATAAAAAACAAGTTTGAGAGCTGCTACAACAAAATTATCAAGTTTCTAGTAATTCATCCTCCTTTGCCCATCACTGTAAAGCTCTTAGCTGGCTGGAACTCCCCTCCCCCTCTCCTACATTCAACTTATAACAATACATGAAGTCATACACAAACCATTAGCCTGCCCAGCTCTAACCCCTTTAAACAATATATATTTTCCTAAAAGAACCCTTAGAGCAGATGACAAACAACTTCTCATGATATATAAACCAAATAAATTTCCTAGACAAAGCCTAAACTCAGACTCAGTATAAAAAATTGAACTCCTTACCTTTAACCACCAGAACTATCTCTAATCTACCCACCTTTAAATGATCCCTAGAATAATAATTTACAAAATCTTAGACCTGCTCTTGTGCCAATCCTGGCTGAACTTAGTCACTATATCTCACTCACTCCCTTTAACTAAAATCACATTAAACTAAAATCACACACCACAACCCTCTCCAACCTCCTACTCTACTCCTTTTGTTTGTTTTTCCCACTACTTTACCTTAACCACTTCATCTCTGCAGACCTTTCATCTTCCCTACTTACCTAAGCTACCTGAAGACACCCTACCCTGTACTCTTCTTGTAATCTCCTTCTCTTCATTCTTCTTCCTTCTATAACCATAATACGAACATCAACTCTCATACTAAGACATATCTCAATTCCCCCTCACTGTCTCTAATCATGTAATCTCTAATATCTCTTTAAATATCTTATTAGAATTGTCTCAGGTCTCATTTATCACATACTAATTTATGTAAAAAAATACTATGACTACTGAGGTTTTCCTCACATATTTTCTCCAACTCATGTTATTGTTTTTCATTGAATTCTACTATGAAATATATCTTCTATGCTTTTCTCATTACAACATTTTTTCACTCATGTTTTTTGAAAGATTGTTATTGTGGAGCTTTTCTCCCTAGGCCTCTGCTGAAAATGGGCACTTTCTGGCCCAGTCGGACTTTCCTGGTAAACAAATGTCAAACAACAAATAAATAAATAAATAAAAGAAGGTAAAGAAGTAAAAGAAACAGTAAGAAGTTCAAATGTACAGGACATTAAATGGGATGAAATGACAGACAAATAAATTGAAACAAAATTAAGAAAACCTCCTAAGTGGAAATCCCCAAGCCCAGATGCAGTACCTAACTTCTCAAGAAAAGCATTGGCATATTTACACAAATATTTAGCCCAGAGTAAGAATTTATATCCGCACTCCAGACACCAACCTAGTTTACAACAGGAAAAATGATACTCCAGCTTAACAGTGAACCTGTATGCTATCCTAAAAACTATAGACCAATAACTTGCCATCCGACAATGTATAAACCATACACTGGAATTGATGTAGATACAGTTTATAGTCATTTAGAAGAAAACTCAATCATTGCAGCAGAACAAAAGGGTAGCAAATGAAAGTCATATGGAACAAAGGATCATTTGTTGTTAAATAAAGTCATAGTGGAGAATTGTAAAACGGGAAAGAATGCAAGTATGGCATGGATAGATTGCAAAAAAGCATTTGACAGCATCATACATTCATGGATAAAGGACTGGTTACAGATGTATAAGATACACCCTACATTTAACAATTATATTACAGTGACCTTGAAACAGTGGAAAAACTGCAGCTAGGCTAAGATAAAGGACAAATTATTATCTCAGTGGTAAAATTTAAATGGGGGATATTCCAGGGTGACTCATTCTCACCGTTGCTCTTTTGTCTTGCCCTTAACCCATTAAGCTGACTACTTAACAGATTAGGCCATGGTTATAATTTGGCTCCCAGAAAACAACAAATTGTAAAGACTTTTCATCTTCTTTTTGTGGACAGTTTAAAACTGGTACAGTTCATCAGATGAAGAGCTGAAAGCCCATCTGGAAGTGGTCAAAATGTTCTCAGATTATATAAGAATGTCATTTTGTCTTCATAAATGTGCAAAAGTAACATTTAAAGCAGGAAAGCTGCAGCACAAAGAAAGTATCAGTCTAGGACAGGAATGTGATCTAAAGGAACTTGAGCAGGAGGAGTTGTGTAAATACTTGGGAACTTATGAAGGATCAACAATAAAACATGAACAAATGCAAATAAAACTCAGTAAAGAATACTTTAGAAGACTAAAATTAATACTACAAATATCCCTGACATCTAGAAACAAAGTCCAAGCTATAAACAAATTTGTTCTTCCTCTTCTAACTTACAGTTTTGGGTTGAATGTCCCCAAAGGGTATTGGACCAGTTGGACAAGAAAATAGGAAAAATGCTTCATACTTATTAGATGATATATAAAAATCAGTGTATACCAAGATTTTTTATTCCTTGTTCTGACAGCGCTATGGGCCTCCTTGAAACTGATGTATATATCTGCAATCGTAAGACTGCATACATAACTGTTGACTTCATCAGATTCAGACATAGTGAAGGTATGGAAACATGGACAGAACAAGTCTAAAATTACTTCCTTGCTTAGTATAGCAATAGCATATTGATATCATGTGAGAATGGAAACCAAACCAGAAGTAGACAAAAATCAGGCAGCAACTGAATGTGCTAAAAAAACAAAATAATCAATATAGAAGGATGAGATGAGAAAGCAAAACATGTGGAAAAGGCATAAATATAGTTGCACGTACAGAAAACTCCTGGAACAACCTCATGTCAATCAGGATCTGATGCAGGAATGGTTAAGGACAATAATATTAGCGGCCTAGGATAGTGGACTACGTACACTTTGGTTTACAAAGTCCATTGAGTATGTGGGAGAAACAGACAAATGCAGGTTTTGTAAAACAGAACTGGAAACAGTCACACATCTTGATGCTGGGAGTGATACACTAATAGCAGAGGACCTGTATACTGAAAGGCATAATAATGTGGCAAGACTGTTGCACTAGGGTTTATGCAAACATGACAATATTGAAGTAGCCGAGAAGCATTGGAAACATGAGCCACAAAGCATTATAGAGAATGATGAAGTTTATATCACATCAGATCACTCATTACCAAAATTTCAAAAAATGGTTACCAGAAAACCAGATATAGCAGTCCATGAAAAGAAGACAAAAGTAGCATTGATCATTAAAGTTGCTACACCTAGTGATTACATTGTCTTACGTACAGAGAGACACAAAGTCATAAAATACTAGAATTTGCAGGCAGAAATGAGGACAATGTGGAAGAAGGGCACCCAGACAGTTCCAATGGTAGCAGGAGCAATGGGTCTCATAAAAAAGATTTTACAGTCTTATTTGGATATGTTACTGATATATGCAACTCCATATGAATTGTAGAAGGAGTCAATCTGGGCATGTTGCAGGTGCTGCACTTTAGGCTAACATCAAAGATTAAACAATACTAATTTCATGAACTTTAATCATACTTTGACTTAGGAATGGTATCCATTCCCATCATGGTATTAGAAACCAAAAAGACTTGGGAGAAATTAAGACAGATTCCCCCAATTCATACAGAAAAGTTTTCCTCCATGGATTATAAGAACCACAAACATTTTCAGTGTTTGAATTTTGTTGTCAAAAATTATGGAAATCATCCTTGAACTTTTGATAAAGTTCAGTAACTATCCCCTTATATCTACTCATGTCTCTTTTGGTGCATTCCACTCCTCCTGGTCAGCCTCACGGCCAGATACTTCATGCCAAAATGTCCCCACAAAAAAGGATATTGTTAAACTAATTCCCCAATGGGAACAGGGTTTATTAGGATGGCCATGGTTTTGTTTTCATTGACTTTGTAACCCAAGATTCTAGCAAATTCTTGCAGATCTGTAAACACGGTAGGGAGGCCTCTCTCAAGGCCAGACAGGTATAGTATTACCTCATCAACAAATAACAAATCCTAGCTTCTCATGTCCTTTGTCCTACTGAAATCCCTGAACATTGCTCTGTCTAATTGTCTGTGCTAATTGTTCTAGACTGTGGGCAAATAGCAGTGGGGATAAAGGACACCCTGTGCCATTCCCATTTCAAGACAAAATGGCTGAGTGAACATACCATTCACTTTTATTCCTGCAATGACTCCATAGTATATTTGGATCAACATCACAAGGAATTTCTCAAGGAAAAAGAATATTCTCACACCCTCTCACAAGTGGTCCGAAAGGAGCCTATCAAATGCTATTTCAGCATCTAGACTTAGCACAAGGAGTGAGACACCCCTGCTTTCAACTTCCTTCTGAATTAAATATGTTCTTATGATGTCGCAAGTGTGTCTTCCTAGCACCACACCATATTGATCTGGATTTATAAGCCTACACATCACCTTCACTAGTCTGTCCACTAATATTGACAAAGATAAATTATAATCATAGTTAAGCACTGATATTGGCCTGTAAGATATGACTATCACAAGATCTTTACCTTCTTTCAAGATAATGGTTAACATGATTTTTAAGTCCCTGGTATACACTTGTCCTCTAACACTTTATTAGATAAGTCATCCTGATCACAGGTAATTTTACTCCCCCTTCTACAGCTCTATGGATAACCTAATTGACCCTAATGACTTGCCTGTGACAAGACTGTTTATTCTAGCCTTTATCCTTTCTGTCAAGATAGGTTTCAACAGGATTTCTTCATCTTCCCTGTCTACCTTTGATAGATATATGACCGACATACAGCTGGTTGCCCTGCGAGACATTTCAACTTCTTTCCTGCAAAAATTTGTTCAGATCTGTCAAAGTATGCTCCTGGTCCTGAAATGTGTTAGCTCTCAATAGAAAAAAAATACCTTCAAGTTCACTAGGTACAGCAGTTTAAATTTCAAGCCTGCATGTCTGCATTTTGGAGATCTGGATTTTTATATGTTTTTTGTCTCCCTGCTTGTCAAGCATCACCCACATTCTATCAGTGTTAACCCATTCAGTCACCATCCATTGGAGGCTTTTCTGCTGTATGAGGTGAGAGCTAACTAGAGGGAGCCATCTTCCAGGCAATTATACAGGGAGTTCATGACATCCTCTGCCACACTATGCTTTAAGTCTTCAGCTCTGCCAGGACGTGAGACACAACACTGTCTCAGCAGCCTGAGGGTCTAACCTAAACTCCCCAAGACTGGCCTATCTTAGTGTTTCATGACTTACAATAGATACCTTTAAACTACGCAGAGAACTCAAGTTTGGATATTACTAAAAAACTGAAGGAATCCCATATTGATAAGGTTGTTTGAGAAAATATATCATCTCTAAAATGGTCAGATTATTTATTTACTAAGGCAAACATTTTCAGTAGCTGGTTAAGAAAATTGTGTCTGACATATATTAAACTTGTGAATTTTTGGGAAGATTATGTAAATGATTTTAGAATATATGCTGCACACAAATTTAATTTAAATTTGTACGTGGCAACTTTAGACAATTTTTTTTTTATTTAACATTTGTTAACCAGGAAAGTCCAACTTGGAACAAGGCCAATTTTCAGTGGAGGCCCCAGGAGAAATGCTTCAGACTCATGTCTTTGTAACATGGGTTGAAACTGGAGAACCTGAAAGAAACCCACATGAACACAGGCAGGACATGCAGACTCCACACAGAAGGCACTTCACCCGAGAATAGAACCGAAGAACCTCTTGCTGTGAGGCGACAAGGCTACTGCTGCACCACTGCACTGTCCTATGGACATACCAACAAATTTTCCTCTGGCAGGCATAGAAGATATGATACAACTTTAACATATTACTTTTGTTATGCCAGGAGCTTGGGCAGTAATTTTGATAATTTAACAAGAATAGTACACAAAGAAGATTATAACATCATTGCCACAACAGAGTTACGGAATAATGAAGGCATACACTTACCAAACTTTATCAAATATGACAATTTAAAAAAGAGAGTGAATGGAGGTGATATAACTGTGGATCCACAACATGATTCCCACAATCTTAAGAAAGACTATCGCTGTATTGGAAAGGATAATAATACACAATTTATATCCCAAAATAACCTTATTGATAAGCAACTTATTGTGTTATAATAGTCCTATTATGAGATCAGAAAAACATTGGGAACATCTATTTATTTTGAATAAGAATTTGAGCGCAAAAATCATTATTCTTATAGGAGATTTTAATTACCCTGGAATTTCTTGGATGACAGCTGCTGCCAAGACATGCTCAGAAAAAGAATTTATAGGTGGCATCTCATTATATTGCATAAAACAGATGGTAGTAGACAATACTGGAGGCAGTAACATAATGGATCTAATATCTACAAATAGAATTGATTTAATAAAATGATGCAAAATTTGTAACTCTATTAAGTACATCTTACCATTATTCATTAATGTACAAACTAAACTTATCAATAACTAAAACAAAAACAATAAAAAATATAATTCTCACCTTACTTGACTGCCCTAATTTGACATTTTCTATCAAAGCTATAGATTGGAATTAACAATTAATGTTAGAAACAACAGATTTTGGCTATAATGCATTTTTAATCTATTAAGTAAATATATGGATGCTACTGTTAAATATAGAATAAAAAACTTTAGTACTACATTATGGTGGGACACTAAAACTCAAAAAGACCCTTTAGATCTTCTTAGAAGTTTCCAACTATCGTAAAAAAAATAAATAAGATTACAAGAGAACTAAAACAAGAAATAAAAGGTTAGAAAATAAATATTGAAAATAAACTAGCAATTCATCCAACTAACAAAGAGAACTATTGTGGGTTTATAAATACAATCAATAACCATACATTTCAAGTAAAGTCAATTAAAATTGATGACATATTAATGCATTATATCAAAATAATTGTTAAGGAATTTAATAAATATTTTACTAACATCACTTCTCAGGAAAATTTTCAGATAAATTAACACCAATGAAATATACAAAATGTATAGATGTGTGTTCAATTATTACTCTAGAGAGGTTACAAAAAATGATTTTACAAAAAATGATCTGCGAGTCCAGATAGAATACCAGCAATATCGTTGTTGTACATAAAAGATTTAATTGCCCATATATTACTACCAATATTTAATATGCTATTAAAAATTGGAAAAGTACTATCTTCCCGGGAGCAATCCTATGTTATCCTTATATACAAAAAGGATAACAAATATAATATGACAAATATAGATCTAGGAGTCTCACTTCTTTTACTGGAAAAATCTATGAAAGGTGTTATTCAGCTGTTACAGAATATAAGTACTAATACTTTAACCCTAGACATAGAACAACATGAATTTGTGAAGGGCAGATCAAATATATAACACCTGCAGTTATATATTTAGAAAAAGCCAAAGCTTTTTGACAAACGGCCTCATGACAATGTTTACAAATGCTCAATAAAACTTAAGGTTAACCCCCTTCTTAGTAAAACAGATCATGTCCTGGTGTCATTATCCAAGGAATTCTGTCAAGACCGACAGTTTTTAATTTAGTTTTTGCAGTCATACATAAGGATAACAACTTCTGGATTTCAAGATATGCAGATGATTTTAACTTTGGGTTTGTGATATGGAAGTAGACAGGTATTGAATATTAAAAAAAAACTTCATGAAACAAATTGGATTATAGGCTGTAAATAATGGGATCAGCTTCAGTTTGTAACATTATGTATTTTAAAGCCATATCATAAAGGAAAATGTCTACTTACTTTTAAAACCATTAAAAGATGCAAATTAAAATAGAGACTTAGGAATAACTATTACCTCTATGTTTCCTTTAGTACATACTCAGCAAAGGATAGTAACAGTGCACTGACACAAATGTGATATACGTTGAAGAATTTATCAACTAGAAATGAACAATGATGTAAAATATGCATTCTCCTGAAAGAGTCCAAAAAGAAATTCAAATAAACTGTATTAACTAAAGATTTACATTACAGAGACAAATGTAAACTTTTAAATTTATACACTTTTCATTATAGGTACATCAGAGAGAAATTAATTATACCTTACAAAGGTTCTGGAGACCAATGTTCAAAATCTCATTAAATATGGAAATACAATAATAATCACAAAAATAGACATAATGACATGTAATTATTTGAAGATACATCAAGAACAAATGTAAGTTATAATTATATTAATCAAAAATGGTAATATTATAGAATACTTACCTCAAAATATCTGTCGACTAATAAATGCTAAAATGTTTAAAAATACATGGACAATTAGAGGCGAGATATTGTATTTGATATGAGTATTACTGAATCAGTGTTCCTTGATGGCCACTTGGCCAGAACACTGTAAACAACTTATGAAGTGATGAACACACACACACACACACACACACACACACACACACACACAAACACGCATACAAACACATCATCCTCCTGTCATCATCTCTTGCTGTCTGAATTGTTCTCAAGCTGAATGTGATAGCAGGACCAGCAAAGCAGACATCTTGGCTCTCAACACCATATATTGCAGCCTCTTTCGTCTTCCACTAGTGCACCCTCGCTCTGATATCAGTTGGAAAATATGGAGAGATCTAGCCAGCTTTGTAGCACAGACGGATAAAGCCCAGAATGTGACCCAGGTGACCTGGGATCAGGGACCTTGGCACAAAAGCAGCCAGCTGGTGGGGTTGAGAGTGACTGCCTAATGCTAATTCACCCATCTTGGGGGCACAGCAGCCAGGTCTACAAGGCAACACAATGAATTACTGTTTAGCTTTTGTCTTACATCTCCAACATCTGAGGTTCAATTCTGATCTCTTATTATCTGTGAAGTTTCCTATGCTGTCCACGTATCTACATGGGTTTTCTCTATCTACTCTGTTTTCCTCCTACTTGCAACAAAATGCTGCTTTAACTGAATTGAACTAAAATATCCATGTAAATATACTGTATTAACACTTGCCCTTGTGGCCCAGGTCATGGCTATAAAAGGTCTAAGAAGAACCGGCTCACTTATGAGTCTAACAAACTAAATTAAATTAAAAAGTAAGTTAAAACTAGCCAAGGCCAGCTGTTAGCATAAGGAGTCAAGGATAAGTGCCCACCAGACAGTGTTACCATTATAGCCCTGGAGTAGGCATATAAATGACAGAAGTGGGCATAGGATAGAGGGTTCAACATATTGGTAGTCCCATTCATCCAGATTATGAATGGTAATTGGAACTAAGACAAGCAGAAACACTCTGATGGCTAACTGTGAGAAAATATCCAAAAATGGTAGCCTAGAAGTGAACCTAGAAGTGAGCAAATTATTCTCTTTTACACCTCTACACTACAGTATCTGCACTAACTATAGGAACTTTGGCCAAGTGACAAGAGAAACTCTCGCCACTCTTGAATGCCAAGTGACATGAAATCTTTAAC
>NC_056738.1:202252641-202317662 GCF_019279795.1 Protopterus annectens
AAACATCTCCCCCCCCTCCCCACCAAAAGGGCAAATATCTATCCCAGCAGAGCACTGCCCCCCTGACATCTCAGATGCTCAGGTAAGAGCTGCCCTCTCCATAGCAAAAAACACAGCATCAATGGGATCAGACGGTGTCCCAGGCTGCTTTCTACATGAACTCCAAGAAGAGCTAAACCCAAACATAAAACTACTGTTCAATCTCAGCCTTACTACAGGATATGTGCCCAAAGAGTGGCGTACAGCAACAGTGGTCCCTCTCCACAAAGGTGGTGCCTCAACGGATCCTGGAAACTATCGCCCCATAAGCCTGACTAGCTTGGTCTGCAAAGCTATGGAAAGGATCATCATGGACCTCATAAATAAAGATATTGGGGACCTACAGACATTGGATCCTACCCAGTTTGGCTTTGTTAAGGGCAGATCCTGCCTCTTAAACCTGGTTGATTTCTTTGAAACAGTCACCAAGGCCATTGACGAGGGGAAGGTGGTCCACACAGCCTACCTGGACCTCGCAAAAGCCTTCGATACAATACCCCACTCGGGCATTATGGATAAGCTCACCAGCTTAAATATAAACCCCTATGTCACTAGATGGGTTGCAAACTGGCTCAAGGACAGAACCCACATGGTTAGAATTGCTGGAGCCATGTCAGACTCCAAACCAGTTACAAGTGGCGTCCCACAAGGTTCAGTCCTGGGACCTCTCTTGTTCGGTATATATTTCTCGGAGGTACAGGCCAACACGGAAGGACTGTGGCTGACCAAGTTTGCAGATGACTGCAAACTGAGCACCATAATCGACTCTCCAGCCGACACAAGCATCCTCCAAAAGGGCCTCATAGAAACAGACAACTGGTGCCAGAGCCATGGCCTCAAGCTAAATGCCAAAAAGTGTATAGTCATCCCCTTTGGCAAAAACAAAGTGCCCACAAATTACCACATAGGTGGTAATCCATTAAGTACAGAAGAAGTAATTAGGGACCTGGGGACCCAAGTTGATAGCAATCTCTCATTTGACAACCACGTGGCCAAAGTGGTTAGAAAAACATTTTATATAGCCCACCTAATCATGAAGGGATTCACATCTAGATCAGGGGAGGTCATCGTGCCTCTTTACTCATCCATCATCAGGCCCATAATTGAGTACAATGCCCCTTTTGGGATGTACCTTACCGGACACCTGCAGCAACTGGAAAGACCCCAAAAGTACCTCACCAAGAGGATCAAAGGGCTCAAACAGATGCCATATGCTGCCCGGTTAAAGAAACTCCAACTCTACTCAGTGGCATACCGCCTGCTCAGAGGCGATCTGTGCCTGATGTATAAAGCCATGTCCAACCCAGAATTAATGGACATGCTGCACCTCAGAAAATCCAAATCCCATCGAGCTACGTGCTTGAGAGACTTGAACCTCAGCAATGAAATAAATAGGACATGCTGGAGGGACAGATTCATAAACCAGAGGCTCCCTTCACTCTGGAATAAAATCCCAGTCCAGGTTAGGCAGAGTCCCTCATTGACTCTCTTCAAGAGGAATCTTGATGAGTGGATGGGAGATCATAGGTTTACCCCGGGTATCACTTCTGTGCCACTGTTAGACAGAGGAACAGTATACTAACCTCGAACAAGGGCATAGCAAAATTAATTTAAAATGGGTGGCGAAAGCCAAACACACTCTGGCTAGGCTTATAAATGCCCTAGGGCAAATAGCCTAGTATGAACCTATAAACCTATATATGGGTCTTCTTTTGTTTGTTGAAAGCTCATTCTTTCGAAAAACAAAAGTAGAATCCCAATTACATGAAAGTGCACTTACACAAAAGTGTACTTTCGCGAATACTATTTTACCCAACCGGTAATATAAAAAAAATAAAACATTGCAAAGGCCCCCCCCCCCCCACACCCTGCGACTTTATATATACTAACTCCAAGACTGCACTATAGTGGAGAAAGAGGTATCTTCCCTTATCTCTACTGTAGCGTGCTTCCATCCTGTAGTGTTTCTTTTTTTTTTATATTACCGGTTTGGTGAACCGGTATTTGCAAAAGTGCACTTTTCTGTAAGTGCACTTTCATGTAAATAGGGTCGGACTTTTGTTTGTCAAAAGAACGAGCTTTCAGCAAATGAAAGTAGACTCATATATATATATATATATATATATATATATATATAAACACACACATACACACACACACACATATACACACACACACACACACACACACACACACACACACACACACATATATATATATATATATATATATATATATATATATATATATATATATATATATATCACACACACACACACACATATATATATATATATATATATATATATATATATATATATATATATATATATAGGTTCATACGTTCAAAGGTAGGTACTAGGCTATTGGCTCTAGGGCCTATATAAGCCTAGTCAGAAAGGTACCCTGTCTTTCGCCACCCAAGAAAATTATTTTCCTGTACCCCTGTCGAGCAGAGGCACAGAATTGATCCCCGGTGTGAATTTCCTATTTCCCATCCAATCATCAAGATTTTTCTTGAAGAGTGCTAATGAGGAGCTTTGTTTGATATAGATAGGTAGTTTGTTCCAGAGTATGGGAAGTCTCTGGGACAGGACTCTATCCCTCCAGCTTGTCCTGTTTATGGCGGTGACAAGGTTTAGGTCCCTAGAGCGTGTAGCTAGGAGGGACTGGGATTTCTTTTAAGTGGAGCATGTCCAACAGCTCTGTGTTTGACATAGCTTTGCATGTTAGGCAGAGATCGCCTCTGAGTAGGCGATATGCGATGGAGTAAAGCTGGAGTTTTTTGAGACAGTCTGCGTAGAGCATCTGTTTGAGGCCAGTAATCCTCTTTGTCAGGTGTTTCTGCGGCCTTTCCAGTTGTTGTAGATGTCTTGTGAGGTACATATCAAAATGGGCATTGACCTCTATAATGGGTCTAATGAGTGATGAGTAGAGGGGAACAATTATCTCTTTTTTTCCTGGATGAGAAACCTTTTGTGATGAGGTGTGCCATGTAGAAGGATTTCCTGACTACTGTGGTGATGTGATTATGAAAGGAGAGACTACTGTCCACCTGTGTCCCAAGGTCTCTTATCACACTTTTGGTGTTAAGTAGACTACCGCCTATGTGGTAGTTCATGGGTACAGAGTTTTTACCAAAAGGGATGACAATGCACTTTTTGGCATTGAGCTTGAGGCCATGGCTTTAACACCAGGCATCTGTCTCAGTGAGGCCCTTTTGTAGGATGTCCACATCGTTAGGAGTTTTGATTATGGCTCCTAGTTTGCAGTCATCTGCAAACCTCATTAGCCAAAGACCTTCTGTGTTAGCCTGTACTTCAGAGAAGTAGATACCAAACAGGAGAGGACCCAGGACTGAACCCTGTGGTACTCCACTTGTCACTTGTCTGAAGTCAGATTTGGAGTCTGCTACTTTCACAGTGTGGGTTCTGTCAGTGAGCCAGTTGGCAACACATTTTGTGACATAGGGATTTATACCTAGTTTAGTGAGTTTATCTATAATTCCAGAGTGGGGGATGGGGTCGAAAGCCTTGGCGAGATCTAGATAGGATGTGTGAACCACCTTACCCTCATCTACAGCTTTGGTGACTGCTTCAAAGAAGTCTATCAGGTTTAGGAGACATGATCTGCCTTTTACAAACCCAAACTGGGTGGGGTCCAGAGTTTGGACATTACCAATGTCTTTGTTTATAATGATACAAACCATGGCCTTGCAGACCAGGCTCGTTAGGCTAACGGGGTGGTAGTTCCTGGGGTCCATGGTGGATCCCCCTTTGTAGAGTGGGATAAGCGTTGCTGTGTGCCATTCAGTGGGCACAAAGCCTGAGGTGAGGCTATGATTGAACATGGTACTTAGGTGGGGTGCCAGTCCATTCTGTAGTTCATGTAAAACGCAGGCAGGGATGACGTCAGTTCCCATGGATGCTGTGTTCTTGGCTTTGGAGAGTGTAGTTTTTACCTGTGCAGCCGTGATTACAGGCACTTTACATTCTTCCGGTATTTAGGCAGTGAGAAATCGGGGTAAAGTTAGCACTGAACCTATCTGCCAGGATGTTGGCAATATCAGTTGGTTCTGTATATTTAGTGCCATTATGCTGTAACTCAGAGCAGATCTGAGTGTTGCCATTGAGATTCTTGACATAGCTATAGAATTGCTTTGTGGTTGTCTTTAGAATCAGTGGTGATTGTGTTTTCATAACTAGCTTTGGAGGATTTTATGAGGGATCTCAGCTTCTTACTGAGGCTGACCAGGGAGTTCCTCCAATCATGGGATTTTACTCTTTTTTGCAGCAGTTTCATTCTTCTGTTGTAGAGTTTGTTTATGGCAGGGGACCACCATATTGGCTTCCTTTTTTTGGAGGATAACATCTTGGTTCTGTTAAGGATAACATGATCCATGCACTCATGTAAGTGCTTATAAAGTGCATTTGTGTAGGATTCAGCAAACGTACCTCTATTGTCCATCTGGATGGGTGTCGTGAAGTTTGCCACTTCTGTCTTAAGAAGTGTGAAGTTGGCTTTAGAGAAATTTTATATGGAGGTTTCCGTAATGGGAGGTGGGGGCAGGATGTGGATGTCTAGGGTGATTAGCTTGTGGTCAGATCTGACCAACGAGGAATTGACCTCTGGTGTGGAACACCGGTCACCCATGTTGGTAATGACCAGTTCTAGGATATTGCTGCACCTGGTGGGAGTGTGGATAAGTTGATCCAAGGCACTGGAATTTATGAATTCCAGAAAATGTTGAGCAAAAGAGTTGGTACATAAGTAGTCTTCCCAGTTAATGGTGGGGTAGTTGAAATCGCCCATTGTTAGGTTGTTGGGTTGTACCCTGATATTTTCCAGTGTATCAAGAAATGAGGAGTGGATATCCTGGGGCATGGTGGGGGATTTGCAGCAAGCTACAGTTTGGATTGCGGTCTTGCCCAGAGTTAGTTGCACTTGGATAATCTCGGATGCATTATGCTGAGCAACTAGCCTGGAGGTGTGGATATCCTTAATGAATATGGACACGCCTCCGCATTTAGTGTTTCAGTCTAGGTAAGGTGGCCGAAAGGTGTGGTATGAATTATAGCCTGGTAATGCACGGGTGCTATCTGGAGCCTTGAAAAAGGTCTCTGTCACTGCACAGATGTCGATGTTCTCCATTTTAAGGAGTGCCTCAAATGAGTGCATTTTGAGGTTTAGACTTCTAGCACTGAGTAGCATTACTCTTATATTTTGCTTGCTTGTACCTGTTACAGTGGTGAATTTATCATCTGAACCTTGCCTAACAAAGGCACTATAGGGGTGGCAAGAGCCTTAGCCAGTATCCGGAATCCCAAGGGTGACAGGTGCAAGCCATCTCTGGTAAAGCATCGGGGCCTGTCGATCATGCCATCCCAGGCAGACAGATACTGGATCCCCTTAGAATGACACCAGAAGCTTAGCCAATTGTTGAAGTCAATCATTTTGTCTTTGTACTGTGGTATCATTCCGAGTGATGGCAGGATGCTACTCAGGCCTAGGGTCATACCTGCTTGGGCTACAAGATCGGAGAGCTCCTGCATGTCTCTTTTCATGTAGTCCAGGGAGGTACGTCTCAGGTCATTCACACCAACATGGACAATGACAGAGTCATATTTGTACTTGTTGTGGAGTGACCTGAGTGCGTGCGTTATGTGGTGGATCCTGGCACCCAACAGGCAGCTGACAGTAACTTTCTCCTTGTTTAGCCTGGTGAGTGCAACATCAGTGTGCCTGACCATAGAGTCACCTATGACTAGAGTGTTGGGTACATTGTTATGCCTTATGGGCTGTGGTTGGGTGGCACATTGAGTTTGTGGGCTATTGTCATTTGGATTGTGTTGGGGGGTGGACGTTGCTTGCATTTCTGCTTTGGAGGTTTCTGTTGCTTGGGCAGATTTTTATTGAGAGCCTCTGTGAATGTAGGTGTGTGTTTTCTGTTTCTATGTGTGTGTTTTGGTGGTGTAGGTTTTGAGGGACAATGTGATGAGTGTGGTGTGGAGTGGTGCAAGTGTTTACCCTCTCCTCTTGACTGTCTAGTCCAGTCTTGGGTTAAGAGAGCTTTGCTTCCAGTTTGGCTATATAAGTGCATCTCTCACAGGTTGCAGTGTTGGGTGGTAGGAGGAGAGGGTTGTCTGTGTACATGAGGCAATTGCTGCATTGCCCCAAGATGCCTAGATTCATCAGGTAGACAGGAGAAAACACCGGGAGCTGACCCATAGACATGCCTGGATAGGTGCTTATTTATTAAGTTCTAAAGACTGTTTTCCTCTAGACAAGTGAGGAATGCTGAGTGCTTATTTAGTGCTTACAATGAGTTCTGAACAAGTGCTGAGCTCAAAGAAACAGAGTTGAGTGCTAAAACTAAAAACACTGGCTAGTTCAAAGGGAAAATTTGAAGAGCAGACTTTATGGCACCGGGAATATTTTAACCCTAGCTAAGCAGCAATGCATAAAGTGTATTTCTTTTTTATATAACAGTAGCAAATGAGCAAACAGATTTAAACAAATTAACCAATAAAAAGTTAAAAACTGAGCCCCGTTCCAGAAGTCTTCGATCAGCCAAGTTCTAACTGCACACTCCAGCCACTAGGGTGCAGGAGAACCTTCTCCAGAAAAAGATGGCCTGGATTAGTGCTCAAGTTATACAAACAAAGCTAGATTCAGCAGGTCTGAATCTATTCTTGTGCTACAGCAAACAAGGCATACCAGTTTCAGAAAGAAACAGTTCAAATAAGCAGGCACAATAAGCCTTTAACCAGAAACTCCCAACTCAGAAGTGCAGAATCTACCCTCTCCTCCCACAAGAGTGCAGATCACACCTTCTTAATGTAAAATAACTGGCCCTAAGCCCAAGTGCTTAAACCAGAACTAATGTACTTTTAGAATAACAGACACTAAGCCTTCAATCAGCAACTCCCAACTTAGAAGGATGTAAGCTATCTGTCCTGCCACAACAGTGAAGACTACAAACCTTCTTAATGTAAAGCAACTGGTCTGATGCCCAAGTGTTTAAACCAAAGGCTTAGAATAACAGTTACTATTTAATCAGGCTACTAATAAGTAGTAATAAATGCAGCAGAATAAATGCAATTAATTACTTTTAAGAACAGGCAGCAAAAGCAAAATAAAGTAATAAAGTAGGAAGAAACACAAATGCAGTAAAAGCAGATGAATAAAGTGCAATTTTTTTATAACAATAGAAAACGAGCAAATGGATTTAAACAAATTACTCAATTAACCAGTAAAAAAGCTCAAAACTGAGCCCTATTCCAGCAGTCTTCAATCAGACAAGTTCTAACTGCACACTCCTGCCACTAAGGTGCAGGGGAACCTTCTCCAAAAAAGATGGCCTGGATTAGTGCTCAAGTTATACAAACAAAGCGAGATTCAGCAGGCCTGAATATAGACTATGCTACAGCAAACAAGGCACACCAATTTCAGCCAATTTCAGAAAGAAACAGTTCAAATAAGCAGGCACAACAAGCCTTTAACCAGAAATTCCCAGCTCAGAAGGGCAGAATCTAGCCTCTCCTCCCACAAGAGTGCAGACCACAAAACTTCTTAATGTAAATTAATTGGCCTGAAGCCCAAGTGCTTAAACCAGAACTAATACATTTTCAGAATAACAGACATTGAGCCTTCAATCAGCAATTCCCAACTTAGAAGGATGCAAGCAACCTGTCCTGCCACAACAGTGCAGACCACAAACCTACTTAACGTAAAACAAATGGCCTGAAGCCCAAGTGCTTAAATCAACAGGCTTAGAATAACAGGTACAATTTAATCAGGCTACTACCAAGCAGTAATAACTTTTTTTTAGTAAAGTGCAAGGAGAGAGGAAGTGGGTTGCCCTTCTCAAATGTTCTCTCTGTATTAAGTAGAGTGAACACTAGACTGGGAGGGGTATCCCAGATCAAATTTACAGTAAGGCGGGCAACTGCAAAGCCACCAACTATAACAACACCACAAGAATAGGGTGAGAAGGAGGAGGAAAAATCATCTGCAGCCTCTCCTGTGTGCCACAGTGAGACACTAACTTAGTTGTTGTTACTCATGTAACTGTTAATAAATAAAACACTATTAGTGAAAAAATTATTTTACATATGCACTGCTTCTATGCTGTGCTAGAATTTGCTGGACTGGACTTAAAGTCTTCTTAAAACACAAAGTCTTGCTGGCTGTTTACTGCTGATATGCCCACAGAAACTTGCAGAATATACACTGATGCAGCATCTGACTTTAAGAGCAGTAACCAATAAATATTTTTTTATAAACAAACCACACGTACTCTTCTGTTAGTTTGTAGCATATATTTACAAAGTTTTTCTACACAAACAGTATAGGTGATGACTTTCCTTTCTCCATACAATACCTCGAAACAAGTGTGTTTCTACCAAAATACCTCTAACATATCTGAAATAATACAGTTATATACAGTTCTAGTCACACCCATAGATTTTGTTTTTTCCTCTTGGTAGACTTTTCTATTGTCCTTTTGTGATTTACTTGTAAGCACTTTTGCTGATGTGAGGATGCCATTAACAGAAATCTGAAAGGAAACATCTGTACAAGCTGTTCTGCTGCTGTTCTTGTCTGTTAATGGATATTTGTAAACTGTTCTGCAAACACGAGAAAAGCATATAATACTTGCCTCCAAAATTGCTTTTCTAGGCTTTTTTTCTGATGATTCTATAAAAAGCCATGTCCATTTATCTATGAGGAATTACGTCAAGCTTTTCTTAATACTGTGACAAACATGTATCTTGAGGAAAACACATACTATAAAAACATGTCCATTGTCAGAAGTCTGAAAGGAAACAAACTGCTCAGGAAATATCTTGTGTTCATTAATAGATCTTCTTTGTTTTTCACTTATTTCAGCCAGAGCTATGTCATACAATATGAATGCCATTTTTAAATTGCTAAGCTATATTCCTACATTAAAGCAAACCTTTTATTTTATTCTACTTTATCTTTCATATATTTGCAGCAGAATTAATTTCAACCTTATATTCATAATCTCTAACAATTCCCTCTTTTTTTAAACATGCTCAAAACACTTTATACTGATATGTATTTTTTTATTAGAAAACACATTAGGAAACAATCTTTAGTCTTCTTTTGATACACAAGTCAAAATACAATTTTACATAGTTAATACAATGATATCAAGTATTACTACTAAAACTGAATGTATTTAACAACTTTTTCTTTTACAGACCATTCTGTGAAAATATTTTATCAGTTATGAGCTGTGTCTGCTTTAGTTTTATTTTTTAACTTGATTAATTTATTCTTTTGCAATCACAGAATTTCATTTTATGACTTAGAACTCTTTTATTAACTCTTTGCAACTGTTGAATTAACTGTAATCATTTTATATCTATAAGAGACAAGAATTGTGTGCTACTGCAAATGTTATTTATACACTGCTGAAAATATACAGTTTCAATGCCATTTTAACCATAAGATTGTGGTCATATTTTTGAACTACCCATAAACTTTAAATGACAGTGAAATATACTCTGAAAAATGCTGTTTACATATTAGTCCATTAGCTGTATGAATACAATATTTTAATATAATTTTTTCTCTACACATATTCATTACCAGACATTAATTTAATTTGTACTGAATTATTTTGTATTTGTACATATAAAGACTGTAAAGTGCATTTATTAACTCTTACAAATGTAGTAACATTAACATCAAGCAAAATCTTGGAAAATTTTTGTCTCTTTAGAAGTATCTAGTGGAATTGCCACCAGAGGCAACTTCATACCCAGCAATTAGAAACATTCATGCTTTTGCATACCAACATTGTCTTGCCAAAAACATATTAAAAAATAGTGACCATTTTTGCTAAATTTTTACATACCTTTATTCTCTCTTGTATAGCTTTAATAAAGCAATTTTAAATATTATTGTGTATAGCTTTACAGTTTAACAGGTTGTAAATACAATTTAATAATAACTAGAATGATAGCTATTAGCAACTTGTAAAATATCTTATCCTGTCAGTTTTAATCCAGTATTTCTAATGCACTAATACCTGTTTTACCCTCCCCCCTAAAAGAGCATAGTCAAGAAGGAATGAGATATTATTTCTTTCTGTAGCTTTATTTTAGATCCTTTTGCAATACATACTGTTCACACAGTCTGTGTAAAACTGAGAAAGTATCCCTCCCCCCATAAGTACTGCATTATTGTTTATTTGCTTTATTAGGTTAACAAACTATGGACCTTTGTCTGATTTGATCATTTTTTATAAAGCTTTTGCTGTTTACTACTACTAGTAGGTATTTATACCTTTCTGCATAATTGATTTGAACTGTATGTATATTATGGCCCATTTGCTGGCTATACTTGATGTAACTAAGTTTTTTACTTTTAACATTTACTTGCAAACTGATTATTAAGAACAAGTTTGCACAATTGTGACATTTTATTACAAATACCAAATAGTGCTACATGTAAACATTTAACAATTATATTTTAATAATGATAATAGTTTAGAAAAATATAAGCCACTTGTCTGGCAATTAGTCTTGTTTTTTTTTTTTACCTTATCTGCTCAACATTTCCTGTAACTATTCATTCAGTCTAGGAAAGTCTGAGCTCACATTTTAGATTCTGTAGACGATAGTTAATTATTTTAGCATTTTTCTTTAAATTATCTGTTAATACACTTACAGTTTGAAAATAGAATGTAGTTGTAAAACATTTAGAAATATAATAAGTATTTGTGATTTACATAACTATGCATTTATACTACATAAATAGACATTATTTTACAATTAGCTTACATGGATTTCAGTATTTTTTATTTATTTATTTAACTGCCCTGCCATTAATTTTACAAAAACTGTTTGACTAATACCATCTGTGATTTTATTTCTTTTTAAAATTTAGAACTTTAACTGTTTGGTATGGTGTTACTATACAATTATAAAAAAATTGTAAAAAGCAAATAGATATTAGCTTAACTAACACATTTATATTTACATTATTTATATTTGCTGTTGTCTGCCTGTTATTCTTGTGCATTGTAACAAATGTATTTTAGATGAAAAGAAAATACATGCATGTCAGTCTCGTGACTTTAAATCTTTACTGTTATTAACTATTTTCATTTGATTTTTATACACTAAAACTGTTGTGTACCTTTTGACTATGCTATTAGAATAGCAGTTATATGGTCTACTTTACTGTACTACTGATAAATGTCTTGCTTTAACTGAATGAAAGTGAAACATTTAAGAATGATTTGTCCATACATCAGATCTTAGCATGTATTCCTAACCATTTTCAAAACACAAACGCATTATAAAATATATCTCTTTTGTACAGATTAGCTGTGTATGCAGGAAGTCAGTCTCCATCAGTTCAGCTAATTTATTTTCTTTATCCTGTAACTGCTGTTAAAGAGTTTCCCGCAATGTTGCATGGTCTTTCTGATATTTTCAGTAACCTGTACTGCTGAATCTAAAACTCCTATGCACTTTTGAAAAAATGTATGTATAACTTGTCTAAGCTTCCTGAACTCATTGTGTCTGTCTTTTAGAAGTTTATTACATTCTTTTGTAACAAAATGTACTAGAGGTTCTATCAGTAACTGATTTGACTGTTGTTGCAACTCTGAAATAAACCTTTTACATCTGGTGACAGAACATAACTGTCTAACATTTGAATATAATGTCAGCATATTAACTTTTCCCGGTTCTTTACCATTACAATATTTGCCTGTACAGTCTAACCTTTGAATAATGACACGCACTGTATTTTTATGACATTCTATGCACAATAAACATTTTTACCACACATGATTTTATTTCAGATATCAGTCAAATATTGCAATCCATTTGCATAATGACTTACTATCAACTTGCCCTAATAATGTTTTACATTTGCTAATATGCTGTATATACCAACATTTCATTCTGTTATGATTATTATTATTACCTCTATGGCATTCATACTGTATGTAACACAGAAAAAAATTTACCAGTCAACAGAGAGGCAGATGGCCAGGCTGCTTTACTGTAGATGGTTGAAAAGTCTCTGTAGTCACTTGTGAAGTTGGTACAGCAAAACTGGCAGTTTCAGTCTTACAACTTTGTATTGCACCTTTTTTGGAGAATTTATGGCACTGCTCACCTTCCTGCACTGCAGTCTCACTCTGGATTCAAAAGTCTGATGAACTGTATTGCTACAAATTGTAGAAAATTGTAGAAATCTGAAGCACTTCACATAAACGTTAGTTATTGTGCTTTTACAGGAGTGTCCTTATACAAGGCATTACCCACTCCCCCTGTTTTTGGATACAGGCTAGGAACGTTCGTTAGTGTCACCATTTAAAAATTTATTTTACATATGCGCTGCTTCTATGCTATGCTGGAATTTGCTGGACTGAAGTCTTGCTGGCTGTTTACTGCTGAAATAACCACAGAAACTTGCAGAATATACACTGATGCAGCATCTGACTTTAAGAGCAGTAACCAATAAATATTTTTTTATAAATAAACCACACGTACTGTTCTGTTAGTTTGTAGCATATATTTACAAAGTTTTTCTTCACAAACAGTATAGATGATGGCTTTCCTTTCTCCATACAATACCTCGAAACAAGTGTGTTTCTACCAAAGTACATCTAACATATCTGAATTAATACAGTTATATACAGTTCTAGTCATGCACATAGATTTTGTTTTTTTTCCTCTTGGTAGACTTTTCTACTGACCTTTTGTGATTTACTTGTAAGCACTTTTGCTGATGTGAGGATACCATTAACAGAAATCTGAAAGGAAACATCTGTACAAGCAGTTCTGCTGCTGTTCCTGTCTGTTAATGGATATTTGTAAGCTGTTCTGCAAACATAAGAAAAGTATATAATACTTGCTTTCCAAAATTGCTTTTCTAGACTTTTTTCTGATGATTCTATAAAAAGCCATGTCCATTTATCTATGAGGAATTACATCAAGCTTTTCTTAATACTGTGACAAACATGTATCTTGAGGAAAACACATACTATAAAAACATGTCCATTGTCTGAAGTCTGAAAGGAAACACACTGCTCAGGAAATATCTTGTGTTCATTAATAGATCTTCGTTGTTTTTCACTTATTTCAGCCAAAGCTATGTCATACAATATGAATGCCATTTTTAAATTGCTAAGCTATATTCCTACATTAAAGCAAACTTTTTATTTTATTCTTTATCTTTCATGTATTTGTAGCAGAATTAATTTCAACCTTATATTCATAATCTCTAACAATTAGCATGTTATCTAGTTTTCCCATTTCTTCATAGCATTAATAATCCTTCCACTTTCTCAGTCAATTCATTGTCTCCTTGCCCCAAACATCTGCAGTTTGTTACAGTTTTTTAGTAAATCATGAGCATTGTAGGGATAAACTGTAGCAAATGTTTGGTTCATTTGTAGCAAGCAGTTTGCTACAGCTCATAAGAAGAAGAAATTATTTATTTATGTATTTTTCATAAAATGGAGGAGGGCACAGAAAAGGGACCTGAGTAGTGGCTGGACAGGAGGGTGGGAGGCATGTTTTGCATCTGGCCTCCTGGTTGGTGTGCTAGTAGAAGGAGCATCCTTTTTTATGGTTTTCAATGGAAGAGTGTGTGTATGGGGGGTCTGAAATAAGCCAATCATTTCAAAGTGCTTGAAGAAATGAGAGGTGGGGCTCTGGTTCATGGTACCAGCACATGGAGCTGGTTGAGCCAGCTACGCTTCTTACAGAAATAATTTACATTTAAAAAGAGCGTATGTATCTTACATCTTTCTTTTTCAGTAGCAAAAATAAATGATATTGTGTGGTAGAATTTTGCAATACAGTTTAGTAAAGTCTACAGAGTTTACACTGTTTCTTTGATAATGAGCTTAAATATTTTCATCATTTTTGTCACTCTTGGTTATTAAACATATATTTCAGAGTAATATCCCACATTCCTATTGTAAGAAGGAAGAGCTATGTGCTACATGTTACTCAAATTTTATGCTAATTAATTATCCTGATTTTTGGCTGGCTGTACCTACTTTAAAGGGGCTTTGTACCTCTTTTTCAATGTCTGTAGGTTAACAGGTATGTCAGGAACCCTAGTGCAAGCTCAAGACATGAGAAGCAGCACCCCAAAACTCAAACAATTAAGTATAATGTTGCAACTTAACAAAACAGAGTGCAAAACTCTCTGTTACACAATAAAAGCATTTTTTCAGGAGGGTTTGCCCCCTGCATCCCCTAATGTTGGGTTCCACACCACCAAACCCTCACAATTAAACATATTCTAACCCCACGAGCATTGCACATTAAAGAAGAGAGAATTCTCCAAAATGCAACAATCAGATCTTCAACATGCTGGGGGTATGAGATTGTGGAAATATGTACAGATTACATGTTACGTGTTAAAGAAGGCAAGGAGGATGAACATCTTTAAGATATTATGGTAAGAACTGGAATATGGAACCAGCAGACTATGATGTCATGTGGGGGTAATCAGGCAACAGCAAGATGCTAGACATATAACTTGGCAGATTAGATAGACCATGTTCTTCTACCAAAATTATGCTATGTTAAGAATTTTTTTAAGCCAATATTATCTCAAAGTCTGTTGGGTCCAATGAAAAATGTAGAAATTCCTACCACATACATTTTCTCCCTCCCTCCTTTCTTCAAGGCTGCACATAGTTAGCTTGGTCTTTCTTTATTTGGCTTCTGCTGCAGAGTGTAAATGAGCTTTGTTGCCTGCATTTGATCTTTCTCCATGTTGTCTCTGTCATTGCAAAAGTAACATCTCAAGAAGTGCACACAGAACATTATAGGGAACATTTACCAACTATCCTTGTTTTCTTCTGCTAAGGTTACTTACTCTGCATCTCACTTTTCTACTAGCCTTCCTCTCAGCTTTTGTATGATCTGCTCTTGATAGCCTAAGTGGCCTCTTCTTCAGTAGCACATGTAGTTTTAAATATCATCCTTCCTACAGCCACACAATAAATTGTTTTATTAAAGTACTTCTGCTACAAGCAGTATGTATGCACTGTGTAAACAGCACCTACTTTATACAGATCAGCTACAGTTTTGAGTCTCATCAATATACTGATGAATAACATGCTATACATTATTTAAGCATTTTCCTTGTGTGTTATGCTTCATACTACAAAATATATTCTGCATCTGGGTTTCATAAATCAGACTGACAATTCATACAGCACTTATGTGCTGCATTACAGTTGCTCAGAAAGTTTGTGAATCATAATGCTACAAGCTTCCATATGACTCATAGGCATTATAATTCTGCTCCAGCTCTGAACAATATATTCATATTTTATTGACTACATGAATGAAAGACAGAGTTGAGAAATACATATGTTTTAATGTGGCTAGACCTATGGTACTGCAAGAAGATAAAGTGGATGCTGGTGTTGCATGCTTTGCCATACTATGGCACAGAAGGGTCTTCCTGGTTGCTTTAAGCCACAGTTTCTCAAACAGAAAGGCCAGCCTGGCCCAGTAGAGTCCGAAAATGCTCTGTAAATAAAATATTAAAAAGTTGGTATTGCTTTTTTAATGGGAGACTTAGCTATATGCAGAAGAATCAGAAAAATGAAAATGTGTATTTTATTGCAAATCCATGACAAAAAAATACTGTATAAAGTTAAATATTGACTATCTCAAAAAGCATATGCTTATTTTCTGTAGGGAGGTCCAAAGTAGATTTTGATATCTACAAGAATGTGAGAGAGTTTTCTGTGTTTTGAGGTAGGCTGAGTATACCAGAGTTTGAAAATCTATGTTCTAAGCAATCAGGATGCCCTGCATCACTACTAAGTGGACAGGTTACTCTGCAACACATATGAGATGTGCTACTTCATTATACGACCCTTACAGGAAAGCAACATATAAAGGTTTTTAACACATCCTGCATTCTGATCATAAAAAACATATGAGCTGCCTTTTGTGAGAGTTACTGTAGACATCTCCTAGTTATCACCACCCAGGATAGCAGATGCATTCCTCACCTATGTGCTATAGGTGAGTGACTGCTTTACCTTTCTGGTACACTTCCCCTGCCAATGAATGCCACAATGCTATCATCCAGACTTTCCTATGGATTCCTGTTTTCTTATGCTAGTTGCTAAAGTCAACATCTGTACTGACATCAAGTCTCCACTAGGACCACATTTCATGCATAGTACATATGGCACTACCATAAATACATATGGTAGGCATCTTAGGCATGCACCTCATGCTTATGGCTAGTGAATAAGGCATCTTGACAATGATATTTACTCTTGCTTGCTATGATATCCTGGGAGTGTCATCAATGCTTATACCTGATGAATAAGCATCCTGGGAGTGTCCTAATGTTTACAACTATGGAACAAGGTATCCTGGAAGTGCCCTAAAATTTACAACTGTGGAACAAGGTATCCTGGGAGTGTACCTGATGCTTATGTCTTTTGGGTAATGCAATGTGAGAGTGCCCAAGTACTGGTTTCATTCCAGCTGAGTGGAGGACAGCCCCTGTCATCCTTTTACACAAAGGTGGAGCATCCACCAATCTGGGAAATTATAGGCCCATCAGCCTAACTAGCCTGATCTGCAAGGCCATGGAATGGATTATCATGGACCTCATCAACAAGGACATTGGCAACCTCCAACCACTTGATCCCACACAGTTTGGCTTCGTCAAGGGGAGGTCATGTCTGCTAAATTTGGTCGACTTCTTTGAGACAGTAACCAAAGCCATGGACGAGGGGAAGACAGTGCACACTGCTACCTTAACCTGGCCAAAGCCTTTGACACTATTCCCCACTCGGGCATAATACATAAACTCTCTCAACTAGGCATCAATCCATATGTTATCAGATGGGTAGCAAACTGTCTCACTGATAAAACCCACCTAGTCAAAATAGGGAAAGCCACCTCAAGCAGAAGACCTGTAACAAGCAGTGTACTCCAGAGTTCGGTCTTGGAGCCTCTGTTATTTGTGATATACTTTTCTGAGGTGCAGGCCAAAACCAGTGGGCTATGGCTGACCAAGTTTGCAGATGACTGCAAGCTGGGTGCTGTCATCAATTCCCCTAGTGATGTGGACATCCTCCAAGAGGGTCTCACTCAGACAAATGACTGCAGCCAGAAGCACTAAGTAAGCTACAAATTACTACAGCACTCAACCTTCCTCATTACCTAGAGGAAAACAGTTTTAGTACTTACTTTCCTCACTTGATATGCTAATAAAAAAATGGCCAAAGCTTCACCAAACCAGTAAATTGTAAACAGACTGACTGGACTCGATGTGAATAAGATACCACTAATTTTAATAGAATAAAACACAATACATAAACGCTTTCATGGGAGAATGAATTTATAATGAAGAGTTCCTTTGCCAAGCACTTACATCTTTATGTCAGGCTTCTGGACGATATTTTTATTTTGTGGGATGGCACAGTGGACCAAATCAGTGACTTCATGGAACATTTGAATAGTAGGAGTAGATACTTTAGATTTACACATTCCTGGGACCCTATTAGTATCAGTTATTTGGATGTTAGGGTTTCCCAATGTAATAATAAATTTAGTTCCAACTTGCACAGGAAAGAAACTTTTTGCAATGCATATTTGCATTACAGCAGTAATCATCCGTACCATCAAAAGAAAGGGTTGGTAAAACGGCAGGCTATACGGGTGGCAAGAATGGCCTCTGATATTAAAGAATTAAATCATGAGTTTGATCTTCTGAGGAAATTGTTTATAGAAAGGAAATACCCCTCGAAGATGGTGGATAGTATATTTGAGGAAGTAAGGAAAGGTTGGGGCACTAAGTATCTGCCTCTATTAGGCATGGATTTTACAAATCAAAATAGTAAGAAGGGAGACAAAAAATATGAAAAAGCCCTGGTACTGAAACATAATGTTTATTCCCAAGAGATTAGAGAAGTTATAGAGAAGAACTGGAGTATTTTTAAGGTTAACAATGAAGTCTCCCAGTTGGTTGGGCATGAGCCCTTGTTTGTTAGCAAAACCGGTAGGAATTTCAAACAAATTTTAGAAAATGGTAAACAAATGGACAAAAACTTTGATAATGGTACCACACCTTGTGGTAATTGTGCATATTGTAGGTACATTATTAAAGACAAAACATTTATTTTGGATAATGTCTTACACACCAAGGTGTCCTGTGTGAAAGGGAATTGTAATGCTAACAAACTGGTCTACTTAACAAAATGTGACAGCTGCTCGGGATATCATACTGGGAAGACAGAGAGAGATTTGAAATCAAGGATTTACAAGCACCTTTATGAAATCAGGAAGAAAAAAGAAGTTAATGCATTGTATAGACATTCAGTGACGTGCAATAATTTTGTTAACTTTAGTTTTGGTATACTGGAAAGAGTGCAGATTCACCCCAGGGGAGGTGACTGGCAAAGACATTTACTAAAGAGAGAACTTGTCTGGCAGTTGGAATTAAATGCATCATCCCCCCTGGTTTGAATGACCAAGTATCTCTCAAACCCATACTGTGTGAAAAAGCAGATTTGTTAACATGAATTTTAAATTAATTTAACATGATTTTAACAAGTTTTTATTGTGGTAGAGCACTGAATTTTGGAAATTTGTTTTTGTATGTTTTTGTGAGTTGTTTTAGGTGTGTTGTGGACCCTTAACACAGAGAACTACTTAATTAATAGCATTACATTATTGATTAAGTAATTTCATCCACCTTACAAATAAGATGGTGTATGAGAGTGTATGTTATCTGAAGAAGTCTCCATGAGAGATGAAAGCGCTTATGTATTGTGTTTTATTCTATTAAAATTAGTGGTATCTTATTTACATCGAGTCCAGTCAGTCTGTTTACTTTCCTCACTTGTCTAGAGGAAAAACAGCTCCTGTACTTACTTTCCTCACTTTTCTAGAGGTAAATAGTTTTTATTCAGACATGTCCAAGGGTCAGCTCTGGTGGTCTCTCCTGTCTACCTGATGAATCTGGGCATCTTGGGGCAATGTAGCAATTGCCTCATGTACACAGACAACCCTCTCCTCCTACCACCCAACACTATAACCTGTGAGAGATGCACTTATCTAGCCAAACTGGAGGCAAAGCTCTCTCCAACCAAGACTGTACTTGATAGTCAAGAGGAGAAGGTAAACACTTGCACCACACCACACTCATCACATAGTCCCACTAAACCTACACCACCAAAAACCACACACAGAAACACAAAAATATTCACGGAGGCTCTCAATAATAATCTGGCCAAGCAACAGAGACCTCCAAAGCAGAAATACAAGCAACCTTCACCCCCCCCCAACACAACCCAAATGACACATAGCCCACAGACTCAGTGTGCCACTCAACCACAGCCCATAAGGCAAAACAATGTACCCAACACACTAGTCATAGGTGACTCTATAGTCAGGCACACTGATGTCCCACTCACCAGGCTAATCAAGGAGAAGGTTACCTGTCAGGTGCCAGGATCCACCACATAACCCACGCACTCAGTTCACTCCACAACAAGTACAAATATGACTCTGTCATTGTCCCTGTTGGTGTAAATGACCTGAGACGTACCTCCCTGGACTACATGAAAAGAGACATGGAAGAGCTCTCTGATCTTGTAGCCCAGGCAGGTATGACCCTAGCCCTGAGTAGCATCCTGCCATCACCCAGAATGATACTGCAGTACAAGTATAAAATGACTGACTTCAACAATTGGCTAAGTTTCTGGTGTAATTCGAATGGGATCCAGTATCTGTCTGCCTGGGACGACATGGTAGACGGACCACGATGCTTTGCCAGAGATGGCCTGCACCTGTCTGCCCTGGGATTCCGGATACTGGCTAAAGCTCTTGCCGCCCCTATAGTGCATTTTTTAGGCAAGGTTCAAATGACAAATTCACCACCATAACAGGTACAAGCAAGCAAAATCTGAGGGTAATGCTACTCAATGCTAGAAGTCTAAACCTCAAAATGCACTCACTAGATGCACTCCTTAAAATGGAGAACATCAATATCTGTGCAGTGATTGAGACCTGGTTCAAGGCTCCAGAGAGCACCCCTGCATTACCAGGTTATAACTCATGCCACACCTTTCAGCCACCTAACCTGAACTGAAACACTAAAGGCAGAGGTGTGTCCATATTCATTAAGGATATCCACACCTCCAGGCTAGTAGCTCAGCATAATGCATCCGAGATTATCCAAGTGCAACTAACTCTGGACAAAACTGCAATACAAATTGTAGCTTGCTATAGATCCCCCACCATGCCCCAGGATTCCCACTCCTCTTTTCTTGATATACTGGAAAATATTAGGGTTCAACTAAACACCCTAAAAATGGGTGATTTCAACTACCCCACCATTGACTGGGAAAACTACTCATGTACCAACTCCTTCGCTCAACGCTTTCTGGAATTTATAAATTCCAGTGCCCTGGATCAACTTATCCACACCCCTACCAGGGGCAACAATATCCTAGACCTAGTCATTACCAACATGAGTGACCAGTGCTCCACACCTGAAGTCAACTCCCCGTTGGTCAGATCCAACCATAAGCTAATCACCTTAGATATCCACATCCTGCCCCCACCCCCCCCCCCCCCATTAGGGAAACCACTGTAAAAAATTTCTCCAAAGCCAAATTCATGCTTCTTAAGACAGAAGTGGCAAACATCATGACACCCATGCAGAAGGGCAATACAGTTACGACTGCTGAATCCTGCACAAATGCACTCTATAAGCACTTACATGAGTACATGGATCATGCTATTCCTAACAGAACCAAGACGGTATCCTCCAAAAAAGGAAGCCAATCTGGTGGTCCCCTGCCATAAACAAATTCTACAACAGAAGGAAGAAACTGTTGCAAAAGAGAGTAAAATTCCATGAGTGGAGGAACTCCCAGGTCAGCCTCTGTAAGAAGCTGAGATCCCTCATAAAATCATCCAAAGCTAGCTGCGAAAACAAAATCACCACTGATTCTAAGGACAACCACAAAGCATTATATAGCTATGTCAAGAATCTCAATGGCAACACCCAGATCTGCTCTGAATTACAACACAATGGCATGAAAATTACAGAACCAACTGATATTGCCAACATCCTGGCAGATAGGTTCAGTGATAACGATACCCCCCTCTCACCCCCTAAAGGGCCCATATCTATACCGGAAGAATGCAGTCCCTGTAATCACAACTATGCAGGTAAAACCTACACTCTCTAAAGCCAAGAACACAGCTTCCATGGGACCGGACAACATCCCAGGCTGCATTTTACACAAACTTCAGAATGAACTGCCTCCCTATCTAAGTACCATGTTCAATCATAGCCTCATGTCAGGCTTTGTGCCCACTGAATTGCGCACAGCAACAGTTATCCCACTCCACAAAGGGGGAGCCACCACAGAGCCCGGGAACTACCGTTCTATTAGCCGGACGAGCCTAGTCTGTAAGGCCATGGAATGTATCATCATGGAACTTATAAACAAAGACATTGGTAACCTCCAGACTCTGGACCCGACCCAGTTCAGGTTTGTGAAAGGTAGATCATGCCTCCTGAACCTGATCGACTTCTTTGAAACAGTCACGAAAGCCGTAGATGAGGGTAAGGTGGTTCACACAGCCTATCCTGACTTCACCAAGGCTTTCAACACCATCCCCCATTCTGGAATTGTAGATAAACTCATTAAATTAGGTATAAATCCCTATGTCACAAGATGGGTTGCCAAATGGCTCACTGACAGAACCCACACTGTAAAAGATGCAGGCTCTAAATCTGACTTCATACCAGTGACAAGTGGAGTACCTTAGGGTTCAGTCCTGGGTTCTCTCTTGTTTCGTATCTACTTATCTGAAGTACAGGCTAACACAGAAGGTCTCTGGCTAATGAAGTTTGCAGATGACTGCAAACTAAGAGTCATTGTCGAGTTCCCAAATGATGTGGACATCCTACAGAAGGGCCTCGCTGAGACAGACACCTGGTGTCAGAGCCATGATCTCAAGCTCAATGCCAAAAAGTGCATTGTCATCCCCTTTGGTAAAAACTCTGTACCCATGAACGACCACATAGGCAGCAGTCAATTTAATGCCGAATGTGTGATAAGAGACCTTGGGACCCAGGTGGACAGTAGTCTCTCCTTTGATAATCACATCACCACAGTAGTCAGGAAATCCTTCTACGTGGCACACCTCATCACAAAAGGGTTCCCATCCAGGAAAAAAGAAGTCATTGTTCCCCTCTACTCATCACTCATTAGACCCATTATAGAGTATGACACCCCTTTTGGAATGTACCTCACAAGACATCTGCAACAGCTGGAAAGGCCGCAGAAGTACCTCACTAAGAGGATTACCAGCCTCAAACAGATGCCCTACGCTGACCGTCTCAAAAAACTCTAGCTTTACTCCATAGCATATCGCCTACTCCAAGGTGATCTCTGCCTAACATATAAAGCTATATCTAACCCAGAGCTGTTGAACATGCTACACCTAAAGAAATCCCAATCCCTCCGAGCTACACACTCTAGGAACCTAAACCATGTCACCACAATAAACAGAACATGCTGGAGGGATAGATTCCTGCCCCAGAGACTTCCCATACCCTGGAACAAGTTACCCATCTATGTCAAGCAGAGTTCCTCATTAGCACTCTTCAAGAAAAATCTTGATGAGTGGATGAGAAATAGGAAATTCACCCCGGGGATCAGTTCTGTGGCTCTGCTTGACACGGGCACAGAAAAATAACTTTCTTGGGTGGTGAAAGCCAGGGAACCTTGTTGGCTATGCTTACCTAGGCCCCTGGGCCGATAGCCTAGTACCTACCTATGAAACATGGCCTCAAGCTGAATACCAAAAAATGCATCATCATCCCCCCTTGGGGACAGTGACATCCCCACAAATTATCACATTAATAACAATGTCCTAAGTATTAGTTACGAAGTGAAGAAACCTCTCTGCTAAATAGCACTCCTTTCAAGGATCAGAAAGCAAATGCAGAAAACAAAAAGGAGAACTAACCACATAGGAATAAAAGCAGCTGCAGACAATGGATAAAAATCCAAACGATTTATTACATCCAACAGAGATACAAGAGTAAGCGCTTTCGCGTAGTGAAACCTACGCTTCATCAGACAATTAAGCACAAAAAAACAAATCCTTTTATACCAGATCAGAGCGGGAAAACTACCTAATTAATTGAACAATTGATTCATGCTATCACTTACTGTCACTATACAAACGCTGAGTTAATCTAGCGTTCATAAAGAAAACTGCATGTGAAAAGTGTTAAAAAACTACAAGTATATATACATATATGAAGAAAAAATAAAAAATATAAATATGAATAATTAATACAAAGAAAAATATCTGTAAACCCAAAAACACACTCATCCAAGCCAATGATATTATCTATATCATAGCAACCCTATAAAACATGTAAATACAAATTTTATGAAGTAGCAAATGCCACCCCTACCAAGATAAAATCTAAACAAAATTAAACATTATTTAATTCAAGTATTGGTCTTATCGACACAAAGTTATTAAGACCTGGGGATAGATGTGACCCAAGTTTAAGAATCCATTTTAACTCAGCCACAGCTAATTCATTAACCTGATCTCCACCCCGCACTCTCTGTCCTACCACTTGTAGTACTCTAAAACAAAAACTGTGTGAGGGATATTCCATTACATGTCGGGCCAGGGCATTAGTTTCTTTACCTTTACGGATATCGTAAAGGTGATTATAAATTCTATCTTGCAGCCTCCTAGTGGTCAATCCCACATAGAAGGCCTGACATAGTTTACAGGTGGCAAGGTAAATCAAATTCCGAGTATCACAAGTGGCATAAAATTTAGGAAAAAAATCAAAATTGGTCATGGAGTTCCTATATGCCTGTATGTTGGTAATATAAATACATCTACTACAATGATTACAGGGAAACGTGCCCTGAGCCACTGGCATAGGACAAACAGGTGATGGAGCAGTACTACGATCATTGCATAAAATCCTTTTAAGGTTCTCACAGTTTTTATAAAGAAAACTAGGTTTACCACCCACTAACGCTTTAGTATTGATATCTATCATTAATACATTCCAATTCCTACATATAATTTCTTTAATCACACTAATGCCACTAGTATATTTTGTGACATATCTAACTGTTTTACCAGCATCAATTGGTCTCACATTAACAGTATGGTTTCTAAACCCTGTGAGCTCTGGAATCATAGACTGTTCCAGATTAGCTGATAAACATAATGTACCTATAATGTCATGTTTAATATTCCTAACCAAAGTGTGATCATACCCCCTTTGCAGAAACAGAGTCTCCATGAAATCAGCCTCATCCAGTAGAGACTGTCTTTCTCTACAAAGTCTCTGGGCTCTCAAGAACTGACTTTTAACTATACCAGAGAAAACAGTTCTAGGGTGCATACTATCGAAGGGAAGTATACTGTTCTTCCAAACTGGTTTCCTGTATAAGGAGGGTATGATGGAACCACTATCCGATAACTTTAAAGTTATATCTAAGAAATGGATTTCATTAGCCGAAATCTCACTGGTAAACCTAAGGAAGGAGGTGGTGGTCTCTAGGTAACTCAAAAAATCATTAAAGTCTTCTCTAGATCCCTCCCATACTATAAGGATGTCGTCCACAAAACGTTTATACAATATAACATGCTTAAACATTAAATGCTGAAATAAATAAGTTTTCTCCCATTGTAAAGCAACAAGGTTCGCGTATGTATTGGCGCAGGGGGTGCCCATGGCCACCCCCCACTGCTGCAAATAATGTGTGTTCATAAACAGAAAAACATTGTTATATAGTACAATCTCTAAAAGGTGACGTATCAAAATCATCCTATCATTACTAAAGTGGGGTTCACCGACCAATAGTTCACAAATAAATTGTATCCCTATGTCGTTAGGTATAGATGTAAACAAGCTCTTGACATCTAGTGTAATAAGTAAATAATTATTAGCTTTGTCAAGAGTCAAAGTATTAAGAGTATCTAACAGATCATAAGTGTCTCTCAAAATAGAAGAATATTTATTCACTACAGGTCTAAGTAGATACTCCAAGAAACTGGATACATGAGATGTGACCCATCCCTCACTAGTGACAATAGGTCTCATGGGTACAGGGAAAACTCCTTTGTGTATCTTAGGAAGACCTTTAATAACGGGTGTCACAGGATATTTAATGTGTAAATACTCAAAAATTTCAACACTAATTTGCCTACACATAAGCAAATCATGCAGAATATCATGTACATTATGTATGATGATATTCACGTTGCTTTGATCAATCTCTCTATACGTGGATACATCTGAGAGCATCGACAACATACTAATCTTATAGTCAGTGGTATTCAATACCACTATACCCCCACCCTTGTCGGCAGGCTTGATGGTAATGTCACTTCTATATTTAAGATCATCCAACGCCCTAGACTCCTGTAAAGTTAAATTGTAAAATCTACTTTTTTTTCTTGCATGAGAGAATAAAACATAAAAATCATTCTCACACAACTTAAGAAAAGAATCCACATGTGAAGGTAAATTAGGTACAAAACCGCTATTACGTCTAAATCTGGATAGTGTATTGTCCTCCAATGACATAGGCTGATTATCATAAAAAAGTAACTTCAAAGATAGCCATCGGCAAAATAATCGCAAATCTGTTAAAACATCATTCAAAGTTGCCAAATGGGCAGGAATAAAATGAAGTCCTTTATTTATCAGATTAATGTGTGAAATGTCCAAGTCAAGATCAGAAAGGTTAAAAACCAAACTAGTCAGTGCTTTATCCTTCTGGTAAGATCGTGCTTCTCTCCTGAAAACTTTCTTTTTCTTGGACCTCGACTTGTAGATCTCCCCCTGTTCTGTGGTACAAACTTTTTCCTGTAGGGTAAAAAAGAAGCATTGTTCGATTGAATTATTTTGGGGATAGCTCCAGCACTAGGAGCCGAAACCGCTTGTTTCTGAAAAACATTTGTTGGTTGGGCGGGGGCGTGTCACTCATGGAAGAAGAGACATCGACATGCCCATCTATAAACGGTTCACTGGACGAACTGTTATCCCCTAAAGGAAATGGAACAATAGATGTAGGTACTGAAGGCATAACAGAAGCCTCCGTAGTGTTAACAGTCAGAGTTACCGGTGTTACTATTGTTGATCGGTGATACTAATGTCCTAAGTATGCAATCAGTCATGAGGGATTTGAGGACCCAGGTTGATTATAACCTGACTTTTGACCACCATGTTGCTTTTGTTGTATGGAAAGCCTTCTACATGGCCCAGCTCATAAGTAAAAGTATCTCATCTAGGAACAAGGAGGTCATAACATCCCTGTATTCTTCCCTTATAAGACCCATTATTGAGTACAATGCCCCTTTCAGCATGTACCTTGTAAAGCACATGCAGCAGCTGGAGAGACCACATTGGTTCCTCGCCAAGAGAATCCAGGGCCTCAAACATCTACCATACACAGATAGGCTAAAAGCCCTATCCCTCTACTCAGTTTCATACAGACTCCTCAGAGGTGACCTCTGTCTGGCATAGAAGGTGATCATGGACCCGACCTTGATGAGACTACTGCATAGCCGCAAGTCAAGCTCCACTCGTGTAACTCACACGCGTGGCCTCAACCCGGTCTGTGACATCAACAGGGCTTGTTGGCAGGACAGATTTGTGTCCCAGAGACCTCCCCCCATCTAGTGAATAGACTCCCTCTCCACGTCAAGCAGAGTACCTCCTTGTAAGTGCAACTTGGATAACTGGATGGGAAAAAGAAAATATACCCCTGTGATTCCACCCGTGTCCTTACTGTATAGGGGCATTGGGTGCTGACTTGTCTAAACATAGGCTAAACTCTTGGCTTGGCTTATAAGGGCTTCAGGGCTAATAGCCTATTAACCTTCTATGATCCTATGACCTGTACCAGGTATTCTCCCAGGAGACAATACCACATGAAGATCTGAGTGGTGAGTACAAAGTCAGGTAGCACTATGCTGTTCACACATACAGACAAGAGCACATGCGACATTAGTAGTGCTATGGATATGCACGCTGTGGGAACTAGAAACCATGTGATATACTACTGATGTAAATGTCAGTATAGGCATATAACATATGGTAAGAGGGGCCAGAGACCATGTACTATGTAACAGATAACACCCATGCAAGCATTCAACTTTGGGGGGGATTCAATGCTATAAACATTGATATTGACACTGATGCAAACACAGGCATGCAACATGGAGAAGGCTGAAGGCAGAATAACGCATTGCTGACAATGGTGTACACGTAGGTATATTACATGTGCCTTCACATTAACAGGTACTGCTGCCTCATCTATATCTATAATTCCCAAATTAACTGTACCTCCTAACATCACCCTCTGAACTATTAGCTCACCTTCAAGGAACCTTCCTCTATGGCACTGATGGATAAGCCTTCAATAGTACTACATCACTGGTTTAGTATAAATCTATGACCCTATGAACCCAGCTTTGGCTTCCATCCAAATACACTGAGGTATAACTGGCCTCACAGACTGACATGGGTACTTCTTGGCCACGTACCTCCTGAAGGGGTGGATTCAGGGTCTGGGTGTTTCTAGAAGGGACCAGCAGTATTGCCCACTCAAGGCTAGCTGAATTTTCCTTATCTTTACCGTGCTTGTACAGTACAATGATGCACAAAACAGCAGCAGCACATCAGGGGGGATGTCACCTTGCACTCCAGCAGACAGTATCAGACAAAATGAGATAGGGAACACAGATCAGGATGCACTGTTCGAAGGACACTCATTGGGCACTGCATGGCTGGGCTGTGGTATGTAGACAGTATCTGCTGGACATATTGGAAGCAAAGCAAACTGCAGATGCTTGGCATGGTAATTGACAAAATGTTGACCACGATAAAACATTCTCTCCATTCAATTTCCCAAACAAACCTTAGTCTAGGATGATGTATTATAAGGCAATGCTATGTTATCTGGAGACGCTGGTGTGCACTGAACCATAGATAGTGAACAGAGGGTACAGTGTACATGTTGTTGAAAAGACAGTGCTCCAAGTCACTGACACACACACACAAGCACGCACACACGCACGCACGCACACATGCACACAGAACACACACTCAGATGTGCTGTCTGAAAAGTGGGATATCTGAACAACAGACATGCCAGATCTTTAAAAAGTACACATGGTATCATCCATCCAAAAGTGTAAATGTGTATTTTTTTAATATGAAACAGTGCCTCTTGCAATATATGTGATTGTTAATCTAGTAAGCCAAAATTGTAATGCATATAATTTGCATAGATTACTAAACTTCAGAGCCAGCATAGCACTAATAAACCAACATTTTCTAAGCAGGTCACATTTCAGGTGTGAATTTGCGAGGGTTATCCATTTTACATAATAAAACAATGTCAGCATCTCATTTTCATCAAGGGTGTTCTGGTCAGACCAGTAAAATGTTAAGTAATATCAACTGCCATGGCTCTTTTAAGGTACTTCTGGACTATTTTATGGTGTGGCAGTCCTGAAGGAAGGGAGTAAGGGAATGGGAAGTTTGGTGTGCTTTGTGCTTTTGTAAAAAGCAGCAGCAGCAGTTCATCTAAAGTGCTTTCAGTAGTGGAACTGCAACCAGAACTGGAGAAGGAACAGTTTTCCATTGTGGTAATGCATTCCTTTCCTTGCCATTTGTGTGACTATGGAAATATTGTTAAGCAAAAGGTGGTGAGCAAAGCATAGACAGAGGACTCTGTGGATATCTGGCTAGTCCAATGTAAACAAACACAAAGAGAAATAAAATATGGTGAGGAACAGAAACCATATTCTGAAGAGCATCATTCATCTCCTTATATAAGCAAACTTAAAAACAACAGTAAATTAAGCAGAAGCAACATAAATCTACACAAAAAAAATAATAGGTGTGCCAGGTCTTTCTGATCTGTCTTGGAGAAGATGAAAGACAAATGACATAATAAAGAAGCTGGGCATTACTGTACAGAGCTGTAATGCTAGAAATCAACCACAACTGATTCACAGGAGCTTTCGTGAACAAGAGAGCCCTATGCACCTTTCTATGCTGTAAGGTGGTACAGGCCAAGTCTTACATGCTAAGTACCCACTGCACCCAATAACCTGAAGTAGTGATGTTATGTTGGATGCTTTTCATTGTGTAGAGGTTTGGCATGGAGACAGTTCAATAAGCCTATTCAGAAAGAAATAGGAAATACTGAGTGTCCATACTTCAGTACTATGTGTTGGTTTATGTTATTTGGTGTAGTGGTAGTTTCTCTGACTACAGTGCACAGGGTCCTGGGTTTGAGACTTGGCAGGGCTAATTATTTAGGGGTCATGGCGTAGTGGTTATGTGTTGTGACTGTAGTGTACAGGGTCTTGGGTTCAAGATCTGCAAGGGCTGTTCATTTAGGGGTTGGGAGGGTGGCCTAATGGTTAAGGTATTTGCCTTATAAACACAAGGTGCAGGGTTTGAGTCTCACAATTGATAATTGGCTAGGCTTAAAATGGTGCATAAGGGCAGTTAGCTTAGTACTAACCTATGAATCTATATTCACTTTTTAGTACTGCAATAGTGTAGTGGGCAGAGCATTCGCTTTACAAGCAGTCATTCCCGATTCAAGTCTCACTCCAGTACATTCCATTTTGGGTTGGGAGGGTGGCCTAATGGTTAAGATGTTTGCCTTACAAATACAAGGTGCAGGGTTTGAGTCTCACAAGGGATAATTGGCTAGGCTTAAAATGTCTCGCAAAGGCAGTTAGCTTAGTACCAACCTATGTTCACTTTGGCAAAATGTTCTAATATATCACAGGAATCTCAACATGCAATACTCAGTCTGAGCCAGACCTACAGCTCATTGCTGCTTGTATCTTTATCTGAATCACTCCTATGGATAAGTTAAGATGCTAATCACAATCGGTTGCATGTAACTTTTTTTTAAATAAAAGCTGCCACTTTACCTTACTGTTATTACAAGTATTTCTTAAAATTTATCCAGCACCTCCTCATCCACTAAGTTTTTTAAATTCCAAAACTTTAGTTATCAAAACTTAATAATGCATTACAATGAGTTTCGTTTTATCCATGACATTATATAATAAGTTCATATTAGCATCAGCCCACCTTGATACATTAACTTGCATTGCTGAGTATGTTATTAAATATAGTCACTGGAATTACCTGACTAGTGTATCAAAAACAATAAGGTAAGTACAAACAGCAGAATTGCTACAAAACTAAGTGTGTGTGTGTGTGTGTGTGTGTGTGTGTGTGTGTGTGTGTGTGTGTGTGTGTGTGCGCGCGCATGCCCATCAGGAGGAGAGCTAGAGAGATTGCTGGTAAATAGTCAAACAAAAGACAAGCTTCTCAGTTCACTATGTTTTGTGCACAAGTGCACTGTACACAGGGTACTCCCAACTCCAGCTCACTATCTTGCATTTTGTGTAGTTATGTAATTTAGTAGTTACCTGACTGTAGGTATAGGTAATGGTGTAGCTAACTGCCATTGCTTAAAGGCATAGTCACTGAATGTCATTTCACTGCAGCCAACTGGCCAAAAACAATAACTCAAAAGATACATTTAAGTTATTGTTTTTCCTGAGATACGGCTTTTCCACTGCATGCCACCAGTGAAGGAGAAGATGCCTTTTATCCCCAACTTAATTACCTTCACTCTAAGTCTTCTGAATCACCACAATATGGGGAAACACCAGTTTTCTAAATGCAATGAATTCAGTTTGGGGCAGCCAGATGTGATTAATTTAGTACTGTTGTGGCTAACTTTGTTTAACTGTATGGATTCCAGTTAGCCCGTTATTACATACTATTGTGGTAAGCAATAAAACAGCTGTTCCAGCTGGTGTAGCCCACATTTATAACAATGATACAGAAAATAAAGTATCGTGGCGCTGTAACCCCGTACTGTGTATTAACAACGCACATAAGGGCCCGGCCATCACAGTAGATTCAGAGAGTTAAGAACATAATAGACGACAACCAAGAAAACATGGAGAAAAGTAAGGAAAAAAGTTTAAGTGAATGATGCTGAGGTTGTTCCACAGGACACAGTAGTTAATAGCAGCAGTTGTAGGAGGTGAATGAGCAGTAGGGCAAGACCATAAGAAAGACAAAGACGTAGTTCTAAGACTGACAGAGATCATCACACTATGGAAAATAAAGATCCAAGGAAAAAACAGAGCAGAGTAACATCACCTTCAACAGCAGACAAGGATTTCTTTGACCCCGTCTGCCTATTTGTCTTACTGATCTAATAAGCTGCAGATCTTACTTAAAGTGATTCAGAGATACACTTTGTTCTTTCAGTATTAATACACAATAGTATTATGTGTTGTTTGTATTTCCTGCAAATTTTAAATGTTTTTGTGCAGTAATTACGTTTACAAGCTGTTATTCTTATTTTTCTCATATTTAGGTTTATTTATTAAAAGACAGCAAGCCTCAGTATTAAAATGTCATGGGGGCCTTCTGGCTGACTTGTTCTTTGCTTCATTTGGTAAGCTTATTTTACATACATAAGTTTATAAAACAACATAGAAGTGATTAATGTTTCCACCCTACACATAATTCTTGAGCTATCATTTTAAATTAAGTTATCTTAAGTGGTGGGGGAACTTAGCAATGGAGCTTACAGTAATGCTGCTGAATGTGTATGGTCTACAAAACAAGGGAGAGATGAACGTAATGCTTTTCAAATGGGACTACACGGTTTGTGTAGTGAAGAAATGAGTGCAATCCTGAATAACTGTCTAAATAAAGCAGTACTTTCCTAAATGGCCTCCATCAATTAATTTCTGCTTTGCAAACTCCGCCTGAAAAGTTTAACTTAACATATCTTGTCTAAAATAGTGTATGCTTGAATACTGAAGTTGCACATAAATTTTGAACGTGCCTGTGAATGTAGTGTATCCCCTTCTACTCTGCAAAATTAAATTGCTTCATGCTGGTACAGGGGAATCAACACGAAGCTTATTAAGTAATACTGCAAACTACAGATTTGTTAAGAGTACAGAGTGAAGAAGCTTTCAACACAACTTACTTCAAATTGCATTTGAAATGTAGCACAATTGTCTTAAAAAGTAAACACTGTCATTTCATTGTGCATTACTTTGTCCCCTCTACTTCCTTTCTTCAAGTCTATATATGCTAAGTGTCAAGTAAAAACAAATTAGGACAACACAAAAGGCTCAGATGCAAAAACTTTACTAGTGTACACCAGGAGGCAAAATACCATACAATACAAGTATAGAGTTTTGTCTGGCAAAATACAGGAAGTATTCTTCATTTTATAACCATACATTCAAGCTGTGCCCACCTTACTGACGTGGTCAGTCACAGGGCACCTACACCACTATAGTCTACAATATTCTATTCATAAGAAAAAGCTGATGTTATATTTTTTTAAAAGTTTTCCCATGAGAATAATACAGCCTTGCAAAGCACCTGGTCAGTTATAATGTCTTTCAGTAAATGTTATTCTTTCAAGGTTTCAGTCCTGCTCGAATACAATAGTCAGTTCAGTCTTGTGATACACTTCTTTGTTCTTCTCGCAACTTTACTTCTAGCAGCTGTGCTTTATCTCTGATAACATTCGCAAGGCCAACCATCTCAGAGGAAGGAAGAAAGATTTTCAATGCTCTATACATTCATTTTCCTGACCCAGCAGATAATCATTAGTGAAAAACATAAGCTTGCTGAGCTGGCTACTGCCAGGGTCAGAGTTCAATCACGCTGCAGCTCCAAAGCTTCAAGCAATTACATGTAAGATCATTCTTACTGCCATATTGTAAAATAGAATAAAATGCATTACATACTATTTGCTTTTAAACTAACACTTTATATATGTTCAAATACATATTTTTCTAAGATTTCCTCCCTTTTAATACTTTTTATTCTATTCAGAAACATAAACAATATCATATTGTTCCCTAGCCTTCTCCTTTAAGGACTTTCAACTAGGCAAGTCATTTGATTTATATTTCAGGAAGAATTTCATTTGGAACCAATAGGTCCAATTCAATGTCTTGGTACAAAGTTTCAGTTACAGATATATCAACAAATTCTCTGACTAATCTTTTCATACAGGGAATCCCATAACAGACGCATGCTCCTAATAAGAGCAGAACAACACAAATAGCAATCAAAATATTCATTAGGATTGAACCCCACCCACCAAATAGATTCTGCAAAAAGTTCGTCAGTGGGTTTGGGCCTGGTTCAGTCATGGCCGATACCTGCTGTATTACCTCTAGGTGATCATTTATCTCATGTCGATTGTCTGGTATAAATGCACAGCATTCTTCTTTGATAAGCGCACACGTACCACCTCTCGCCGCTAGGGTGAAGTCAAGAGCCATTCGATTTTGTAGCACAACAGTTCTCATTGCATTCAGTTCATCAGTCACAAGTTCAAGAATGGAAAAAGTTGCATTACTCATTACTTCGAGAAGCTTTGACAATTTTCTCAGCTCCCAGATTGATTTGACTGCTCCATAGGCTGGGAATATTCCAGCCCAGGATATAACACTGTCACTCAAGTCCATATGAGTCAATTTCTCTTTATCTTTTACGGATGGATGATCCTTCCAACCAGCTTCGATTTTTCCCACTGGATTTGCAGGTTTCTCGACTGAATTCCCAGTTTTCCGGGCTACATCTCTTACGTTTCGTATCTTACCTAGAGGTAATTCTGCAGTATGCCTTATAGCTGGAACCAGATAACCCAAAAAACAACTGCCGGACCAATTCTCAGGTAGCCATTTGTATGCCTTTTTCCCACAAACAAAATAACAGTTTTCTACTTTAGTACTGATGTGGGTTAACTCTGAATTAAACATTTTCTTGTCTATAACAGACAATTGTTTATGCAATTCAGGATTTTTCTGCACATCTTTTATGGTTGTTTTTATTAAGCTCAAATATGAATCATAATTTGTACTACAACTAGTACTTTTATCTTTAGCCTTAATATAGCATTTGTAAGATACAGTTATGTTACAGTTACTCCAACCAACTTGGAGTGTATCATTTTTATAGAAACAAACAATTCCTCTCTGTGTAATAGGCAAATGCAATGCAATCTTGTCCTGTGATCTCACAGAACCTGTATCAAAAAGTAAATTTTCCCAAGTCTCATTTATCCCCAAGGGGACAGCGGACATCAACAGTCCTCCATATGCTGTTGGTATAGCAGTACAAACCCAGCAATTTGAAACGTTCATAGTCTCTACATATACACGCTTCATAGCTAGGTATGTGTTAAAGTTTGGATGCCAGTCTATAGACAGTTCATCACGTTTCTCCACTTTCATTTGTGCGGTTATATGCAGGAAAAACCACAACAAAAGGAAAGTCACCACAATCATAGTCAATAGATGTATAATTAGCAAGATGGTTAAACAATATCTTCGGGGTTGGTTTGTATTTTTACTCATTTTGCTCTTGGCCATCCTGCCTTTGTTGTGTATCAGTCACAAAATGTTTATCAAGCTGAAAATTCTTTACCGGTTTACAGTGCGTCAGGTGGACCCAGGACGACCTCTCAGCAACTTTAACTGCAGTAGGCGTTGCCAACAGTACCTGGTACAGACCTTCCCACTTCGGACTCGTCCAATTTTTCTTCTTTATGACCTTCAGCCAAACCCAGGACCCAGGGGTCAGCACCGCTTCTAATGGTCTGGTCTGTTCCTTATCTGGAAAAGAGTTCAACTGCAAAACAGTTTTATGTGTTAACAATTTCCTCATATAATTAGCTAATGAGCAGTCAGTTTCTAGCTCTGCAGACATGAGAGCTTTCCACTGTGGCACATAATATGCCCTTCCAAATATCACTTCAAAGGGGGTCAAACCCTTTACATTTGGAACTGTTCTCATGCTCAGCAGTGCCAAAGGCAAACAGCAAATCCAATTCTTCTGTGTTTCATTCATTAACTTCCTCAACTTGTTCTTTAAAATTCCATTGTACCGTTCCACCAGTCCTGCAGACTCTGGGTGGTAAGCACAATGATTCTTCAAGGAGATCCCAAAGAATCTCCCAAGTTGTTGAATTGTCTGGTTGACAAAGTGTGTCCCATTGTCACTATAGATTCTTTCCGGTATGCCAAATCTAGGAATTATCTCTTTTATTAGGGCTTTTGCCACTGTTGCTGCATCCGGATTTTTAGTAGGAAAAGCTTCTACCCATTTGGAAAACATGTCTATAATTACTAAACAGTATTTTTTCCCTTCACATTTGCTCAGTTCTATGAAATCCATACAGATAGTATGGAACGGATATGGTGGTATAGGAAAACTCCCCTGCTTGGGTTTGAATGCTCCTTGTGCATGATGTTTATTACAAATATGACATGCTGCACAAAATTTTTGTGTAAAGTTCGTGAATCCATATGTTTGGAATATTCGATTTACTAACTGTACCATCCCCCCTGTTGAGACATGGCTCTGCCCATGGCTCAACAAAGCTGCATATCTAAATAAATTAGACGGCAATATTGGCTTTTTCTCCTTGGAGATGTACAGTCCATTCTCGAGGATTGCACCTCGTCTCTCCCATTTCTGTTTCTCAGCTTTTGTAGTTAATGTCTGCATTGTTTTCAACATTTCTAAATCTAAAATCTCAGAGGGTTGTAATTCCTCATTCAAAAGTAAGGTTTCTGAGTCTGAGGCTGCTTGCTTTGCAGCTGCATCAGCTCGTGCATTACCTTTTAAAATCGAATCCTGTTGTTTTGTATGAGCTACACATTTACAAATAGCTACTTTGGTAGGTAACTGAATAGAATCTAATAAGTTCAAAATAAGTTGCGCATGATTAATCGGTTTGCCAGTAGATGTTATCATTCCCCTATTTTTCCATTGCTGCGCAAAAACATGCACTGTAGAGAAAGCATACTGACTGTCAGTATATATGTTTACACATTTGTCTTTCGCTAGAGTGCAAGCCCGTGTCAAGGCTATCAATTCTGCTGCTTGAGCAGACAGGTTATGCTGTAATGGTTGGTCTTCTAAAATCTCTGTGTCTGTGACTACTGCATACCCCACTAGATTCTTCCCCGTAGGACCCTTTCTACATGAACCGTCCACATAAAATGTCACCTCGGCATCATCCAAGGGCATATCAGTGAGATCTTGTCTGGGCAAAGTTATTTGCTCAATTTCCTGCAGGCAACTGTGTGGCGTGCCATCCACAGGAGTCGGAAGTAACGTTGATGGATTTAATGTTGTACAACGTTCAATTATCATAAGAGGTTGGCTCAGTAGTATGGTCATACATGAAAGATGCCTAGCAGGAGATAGATATGCTATTTTGTCTTGCAGTAAAATTATCGCGACTGCATGAGGCACTCTCAGAGTGAAAGGGTGGAATAACACCACTGAGGCCGAAGCCTGTCCTGCCATTGCAGCTGCGACTACTGCTTGCACACAGTGAGGCAATGATCGTGCCACTGGATCTAACTGTGAGGAATCATAAGCTATGGGGCATTGCTTACTCCCATGCTGTTGCGTCAGAACTGACGTCATGTATCCCTGTTTACAATCTACGGTTTGAAAAAATCTTTTGTGGTAATTTGGAAGTCCTAAAACTAATGATGAAGCTATCAATTGTTTTAGTCTGCAGAAAGCTGTTTCTGCTTCAGGTTTCCATTGTAATACATTTTGTGCTGCCATTGGTGTTTTATATATTAAATCAGCCAATGGAGCAGATTCTAAAGCATAGTTCGATATCCAACTTCGACAAAAATTAGTCGTTCCCAAGAAGGACATAATTTCCTTCTTAGTTGTTGGTTTAGGTGCCTGTAAAATCGCTGTTTTTCTATCTTCGTCTAGTACTCTACCTTCTTTGGATATTACATATCCTAGGTATCTAACCTGTTTTCTCCAAAGTTGTAACGTACTTTTGTTTACTTTATGTCCTTGTGCTGCTAAAAATTTCAATAATGCTATTCTATATTCCCTGCATTGCTGTTGGGTGGGGGCTGCTAGCAAGATGTCATCTACATAAAGTAGAATCTGACTACCTCCTGGTGGAGTAAATCCTGCCAGGTTGCTAGCCATTTCTTGTGCAAATATCGTTGGACTTTCACAATATCCCTGCGGTAGCCGAGTATAGGTATATCTTTTACCCTGAAATGTAAATGCAAACCAATACTGGCTATCAGGATGTATAGGTATTGAAAAGAAAGCATTGCTTATATCTACCACAGTAAAATATTTTTGTTGTGGCTTCAAATCGTTCAACAAAGTGTGCGGATCTGGCACCGTAGGTGCTCTGGGTATTATCGCATTGTTTACGGCTTATAAATCCTGTACCATCCGCCATTCCCCATTTGCTTTTTTAACAGGAAATAGAGGGATATTACATGGTGAATCTAGAGATTCTACCAGTACTCCTTCCTTGAGTAATGCTGCTATTATAGGCTTGATTCCCTGCTCTGCATCCTTCCTCAAGGGGTATTGTCTTTTTTGTGGTCTAAATGCTGATTTAGGTGTAATGGTTACTGGTCCTGCTGTTCGAATAAGTCCTACATCTGATTTGCCTGTTGACCAAAGAATGTTTGGTATATCGCACAAGGCTTTTTCTTCTTCTTCTAACAAGAATGCCAATCAGCTGTCTTCACTATATTGTAAGTGTACAGCTGGACGTGTCTGTGTTAGCCAATTCAATTTCTGTTTTTGTACTCCCTGTTCTGATAATTCTAAATCAGTTTGATTTTCCCATTTTGTTACTTTTTCTCCTAAATCTGCCCATTTTATATCTTTGCTTTTTGTCAAGCTGACATGTGGCAGTCTATTTGATTTGTACAGTTTCATGAATTCCTGAGGTAGTGAACAGCTTACTACACTGTTTCCCTCAGTATCCCAATATAAGGTTCGTAATACTAATCTGTTAGCGGGATTTTTGAACAACTCTTGCTCATATTCCTTATCAGGTCCTGGCATGCTACAGTAATATAGAGTACAATGTAACAAATGCTGTTGGTCGGTGTCAAGGGTGGGGACCTTACTAATGGCTACATTCATCAGTTCCTCGGTTACTGCCCCTGGACCAACTAGGTCCTGGCTGTACCAGTAAAAAGCTTCACCCTCCGATCGCACCACAAAAGTATCCATTTGTCTTTGTGCTTCAATACCCTGCATAGTAGGAACTACTGCTATGCCAAATATCTGCATAAGGTCTCTCCCCAGTAAGTTTACTGGACATTTTGCAGAAACTACAATTTTACCTTTCTGAGTCATACCTGAAACTGGGTCAGTTATTGCTATATCATGGGAGAGTGGCTCCCTATATAGCTGTCCATTTGCTGCTTTCACTAATATATAGTCAGGTGATTCAGAATGTTCTGGTAACTTTGAAGGGTGTATCAAAGTTCGAGACGCTCCTGAGTCACACAAGAATTTCACTTCCCTTCCTTCCACCAGAAGTGTAACTTCCGGTTTTGTGTCTGCCAAATAGAGCTCCAAGCTCAATAATGCTAAGTCTAAAACTTCACTTTCTTCATCCTCTACATCTGCTTTCACTTCCTCTGTTTCTTCTACTATATTTACATTTGTCTTTTGTTTGTTAACCTTTCCTGATGATTTTTGATTGTCATCGCTATCATATAGTCAGTCCTCATCACCTTTATCTTCTGTAGTCGCCTTTTTATTTAGCCTGCAATCCCTTGCTAAATGTCCTTTCTTACCGCACTTAAAGCACTCACCTTTCTTTTTTCTTTCTTCAAAATCTTCTGACCTTTTGTCAGATTGTTTATTACCCTGAGTATTTTTCTTACCCTTTTTACCCCCCTGTACAACGAAGACCTCTGCTCCGTCTTCTGCTGTGAAGACCTGTGTCTTCTTTTTCTTTTTACTATTAAAATGCCTTTCAGCATGTCTAGCATACTCAAGTAAGGCTTGTAGCCTACTTGTTCGATGATCTATCATATGCTTCGTAATAAAGCTACTGATAGGTGCAATGCAACCTTTCAAAAATGCATTTTTCAGTTGCTGTTCATATGAGCTATCATTTGTCTGGCTTTCAGGAATAGCCATACCACTATGGTTATTGAAACATTCCAATAATCTACTATAGTACCCATCTACAGTTTCATTATCTTGTTGTATGCATTGATTAATGCAAGTCCAATCTGCTCTAGGTTTCCATTTCTCAGAAATTCGGTCTGTAAGACCTTTCACTCTAGTATCTAATTCTGCGTCACTATGTAGGAGTGGTTTAAGTTGTGCGTCACGAGAGTTCCAGGTGCCACAAATCATGTGCCAGTCTGGACCCAAAATCTGTCTAACTACCTTTTCTACTTCTTCCCCATTTAAGTGGTAACTTAGTCTCATACCGTGTAAATCTTGTAAAAACTTTGTATAATTAATTTTCGGATGAGGGATTCCCTCTGTAGCTTTCCGAATATCTTCCGGTGTCCATGGTCTATACACTAGGAGAGTTGGGTCCTGCCCTTCCTGTCCTGCCTGAGGGTTTGGTACCTCGATTAGTGGACAGATTTCTTCACTCTCTTCTAGTGAGTCTCTCCCTATTTGATATAAATCTGTGTCCCTAAGTGTTTTACGTGTCCGGGATCTAGTTTCAATAGATTCTCTAACGAATGGTTTTAATGCTCCTGCAACTTCAGGATAACATGGAGGTGGACTAGCCTGTCCTCCTGCTTCATATCCTAAAAAAGGTATTGGAGGGGGTGGAGGGGGAGGGGCCGTCGCTATTACTGTATTATTATCCTCTTTGTCTAAAAATAATGCTTTCGCATTTTTAATTTTCTGTTCCCTTCGGTTCACTTCCTCAATCCACCTATGTGCCTGAGGAATGCCTAATTGCCGTTGTTTCTTTGCCTGACCTTCTGCGTCAGATTTAAGTTGTTTTAAGAGTTTAACTAACGAAATTCTATTTAATTTACCGTCAAATTCGTATTTGTTAACTCATTTTGTATAACACCTTACATTATCTGCTCGTTGTAATTGCATATATTTTGCGTCATCAGTTAGGGGCGGATCTCGCAATTTTTTAGTGCACTGATTTCCCATGTCAAAAGAAAATGTTACGTAACCTTTTTTTTTACCACGTGGTATCTTTGTTCCTTACACAGTTTATCTAGAATAACTGCCTACCTTATTCTGTTTCCCTGATCTATGACAAAATATACAGTAATTTCTTATGTCCCTGATCTGTACAACAAATCTATGACAATAACATTTACTGTAACCTAGTCCCTGATCTAAAACAGAAAAAAGACAAAAATCTTCCTACCTGAGCCTCTTGGGTCAACCAGTTCGAGACCGCTCTTCGGCCACAGATCAGAAAAGTTGCCAGTCTCTCAAGACGACAATTCAGTCGGAGGTCTTTCTGCTTCAAGAAGAACCGTTTCGGTAGCTTCTCCTGCGCAGTATTCGACCACCGGTACACTCTGATCTGTAGCTGTCGAGGGTTTCCGGTCAAAGAATGGACCAAACTGTCAAGTAAAAACAAATTAGGACAACACAAAAGGCTCAGATGCAAAACCTTTACTAGTGTACACCAGGAGGCAAAATACCATACAATACAAGTATAGAGTTTTGTCTGGCAAAATACAGGAAGTATTCTTCATTTTATAACCATACATTCAAGCTGTGCCCACCTTACTGACGTGGTCAGTCACAGGGCACCTACATCACTATAGTCTACAATATTCTATTCATAAGAAAAAGCTGATGTTATATTTTTTTAAAAGTTTTCCCATGAGAATAATACAGCCTTGCAAAGCACCTGGTCAGTTATAATGTCTTTCAGTAAATGTTATTCTTTCAAGGTTTCAGTCCTGCTCGAATACAATAGTCAGTTCAGTCTTGTAATACACTTCTTTGTTCTTCTCGCAACTTTACTTCTAGCAGCTGTGCTTTATCTCTGATAACATTCGCAAGGCCAACCATCTCAGAGGAAGGAAGAAAGATTTTCAATGCTCTATACATTCATTTTCCTGACCCAGCAGATAACCATTAGTGAAAAACATAAGCTTGCTGAGCTGGCTACTGCCAGGGTCAGAGTTCAATCACACTGCAGCTCCAAAGCTTCAAGCAATTACATGTAAGATCATTCTTACTGCCATATTGTAAAATAGAATAAAATGTATTACATACTATTTGCTTTTAAACTAGCACTTTATATATGTTCAAATACATATTTTTCTAACACTAAGATTTTCAAGTTTCTCTATATCTGTATTATTTCTGATGCAGACCTTGTAACACTCTTACTGTCCTCCTGCTGTAAGGTATCTACTATGTTCTTGCAAAATTTAAAATACCAGATCTCTATAAAATACTTGTACAAATAATGATTAGATTGTAAGTATGACAGATTCTATATCTATTCATGTGACAGTGTGTATCTACACACACACACACACACACACACACACACACACACACACACACACACACAAATATATCCCCAGGATTCATGAAGCTCGGCGCAAGGCCGGTGTAAGGCCTGCGCCGGCGGTGCAGTGAATAGTCGGCATAGTAGCGCCATATGCATAGTAATGAGAGCGCACCGCAACCACAGACACGTGCGTAGTGTACGTGAGCGAGCCCAAGTAGGATGCGTCCGGAGGCGTGGCTAAGCCGGCAGGCGATGAGCAACCTAATGTGCTGACTGCCACGGTCCGCCCATAATAGTAATGGCAGCAGCCAGGGCCCGTGCAGAATGAAACGCACGTAGAGTATGCAACATAGTACCCGTCCCAACAAAACGGAGAAGCAAATACAACCCACGAAGCCCTAAGTGTACCCGTCCAAGGAACAAAGGATACGCGTAACACCGTGTTTGTCCCGCAATGCACCGCCAGTGGGCATACCCAGAGAAGGTGTACGCAGCATGTCAGCGCCGCACCGACATAGGAGTAGCGACTAAGGTTACCACCTGTCCCACTTTGCGAGGGCAGTCCCTCTATGGGCAGTTGTGTCCCGATAAAAATATTAAAACGGCAAATGTGCTAAGATTGTAGGACATAATGATATCCCGTATTTAATGTAATGGTTGCATGAAATGGTTATTTCCGTAACTGAAATACCTAAATGTCACAAGAAACAGAATAAGCAACCAAACTGCTACAACAATAAGCTTTTATTTAGGCAAACAAGTGAAGTTCTATGCTATATAGTGACCGTGGGTATGTGTTGGCCTGTAAAATCTGATGTGAGTCCCAAAACGTCCCACCTTGGCCACTGGAAAAGGTGGCAACCCCAGTAGCGACATGGGCATGGTCACCAGGGTTACCAGCTGTCCCACTTTGCTATGGACAGTCCCTCATTGGACAGTTGTGTCCCGCCAAAAATCGAAAAACTGGCAAATGACCTGAGATTTCCTGCCAAAACTATTCCCGCAATATACCTGTAATAGTAGCATAAAACATATATTTTGTATATGAAACACATACATGGCATAAGAAACTGAATAAGGAACCCAAATGCTAACAGAATAAGCGTATATTATGGCAAACAAGTGAAGTTCTGTCAACTCCACTTGCTGTGGGTATGTGTTGTCCTGCAAAATCCGATGTTTCCACAAAAGATGTCCCACTATGGGCATTGGAAAAGGTGTCAACCATAATGGTCACAAGCAGTAGTGAGAGTACACAGCCGGGTAGCTGTGTCGACATAACAACAGGAAGGAACCAAGATACCCTAAACACAGGCAAACATGTGCATAGCAACATGTCCCACACCCAGCAACGTGTTTGTCGCATACACAGGACGGCGATGTCTAAGTGTAATATCCAGAAGCAGAACCCATGCATGCAGATGTAATACACAATAGCCCCATTGTAGCATGTAAGTCCCACCCATGTACGCCTGTGCACCCAAACCAGCTAGCATCCTTGTGCAGCTACACACCTACACACAATGGGCATACCTGAAATGTGGTAAGAAGTATTGTGTTAGGCAGTGCCACGCGGGCAAATATGTACCCCACATGTCACCAACCCACCTCAGGTACAGATATGGAAATGGCTGCATGTGAATGTGTCTGCAGAATGTGTACATCCCGCATGTGGTATGTACCCGTCCAAACCATATAGGTTTGCACACGCCACGCTGCACATAACTGTACACATGTGGACAAGTCGGGTTGTTGAACCACCGCATCGATGATTAGCTATGCAGAGAAGTCAAACACATATAGCGGAACATGTGCCTACCAAACAGGACGTCCTAACAGGGTGCCACAGGCACAGAAGGGGAAGGTGAGACATCACATGTGGAGAGTAGCGTTGCCGGACGGCCAAATACACACGGTCAAGGTAAAGGACGGAACAACATGCATATGGCCGGATGGATGTTGTTAGAAAACTATATATAGAAACACATATGAAGTGCCAGTTTAGAAGCAAAATACTATATAATGCATTGAATTGTACCGTACAATATGGCAGTAGAAATGATCATGCATGTAATTGGTGAAGCTTAGCTGCAGTGTGATCGAACTCTGACCCTGGCAGTAACCAGTACAGCAGGCTTATGTCTCTCAGCATTAATTATCTGCTGGGTTACAGAAAAATAAATGTATGTACATGCATAACATCCTCCCTTCCCTGAGGAGGATGGTTTTGTGAGCTCTATCGAAGATAGAGTACAACTCCTTACCAGAGAGACAAAGGAACGTATTAAGAAATGAACTGACTATTGTATCGAACAGTCCAGGGTCCTTGAAACAGCTACAATTACAGAAGGACACTGTAATTGACCAGGTGCCTTGCAAGGCTGTGTTATTCTCATGGGAAAACATTTTAAAAGCATGACCTCAGCACCCACGTATGTATAGAATATTGCGGACCATAGTGATGGAAATGCCCTGTGACCGACCACGACAGTAAGGTGGGCAAAAGCTGATTGTAAACACTATATAAAGAAATTGCTTACTGTATAGAGTCAGACAAAACTCTCATACTTGGACTGTATATTATTTTGCCTGCCTGTGTACACTACTAAAACGTTGTGAACCCGAGCTTCCTGTGTTATTGACTGTCACTTAGAAAAGCCTACTGATTTCTACAGTCTGGTTTTAACAACTTATTTGACATTGTGGTCCTTCTTAGCTGGAATTCCCTTGGTAAGCTACAGGTCAGAGTGCATGGGTGGTTAGACATCTGCGCAGGAGAATTTGCCTAAATGGTTCTTCTTGAGTGAAAAGACCTCCGACTGAATTGTTGTGTGTAAAGAGGCTGTCCACTGTCTGATCTGTGGCTGAAAAGCGGAAAACTGGATCCCAAGAAGAAAACGTGCAGTCATAAACAGGAGGCTCAGGTAAGGAGGGTTTGCCTCTTTGTCTCTATTGTAGATCAGGGACCAGACTACATTGTGTTTCTGTTAACAGTTGTGATAGCAGGTCAAGACCAATCCAAGTAGTTTTAAATCTGGACATAGATCAGGGGAACACAGAGTAGAGTAAATAGTCATTGTAGACACTACAGTGGATACAGGGAAGGAGATACCACGTGGTACGAGAGAAGGGTTACGAACAGTCGTGTAGAGGATATGGGAGATTAGTGCACAAACAGATCATGTGATCCGCGCTTGACGGGTGACGTGAAGTATATGCAATTGCAGAGAGCACATAATGTGAGATATTCTGCAAAATGGGGTAATAAATATGACATTGATGGTATATTAGACAAAATATCGTTACTGAAACATTGGAATCACTGAAAATGTGATGCAGATGTTCTAGGGTAACCACCTGTCCCACTTTGTGAGGGACAGTCCCTCTTGGCCAGTTGTGTCCTGCAAACAAACTGAACAAATGGCAAATGTCCTGATATCTTAGGACAAAGATTTCTCAGATATCTTCTTAAATGGTAGCATAAAACAGTAATTTTGTATCTGAAACACCAAAATATCATAATAAACAGAATAAGCAACTCAAATGCTACAAGAATAGGTTGCTCTCCTGGCAAAAAGTGAATTGCTGTCCTTTGTACTGGCCGTGGGTATGTTTTGCCCTGCCAAATTACACGTTCCTAACACTAATGTCCCACTTTGTGCATTTGAAAAGGTGGCAACCCTAAGATGTGCAGGCAAAAAAACAGCGACAATTGGGTATCCGTCAAGCACATAGGTGGATTGAGGTAGTGAACCGAAGGGAACAGAACACTAGAAATGCGAAAGCATCATACATACACAAAGAAGATAATAATACAGTAGTAGTGACAGCCCCCCCAACACCCCTACCACCTCCGATACCACATCCAGGATATGAAGCGGTAGGCCAGGCTAGTCCCCCCCACGTTATCCTGTGGCAACAGAGGTATCACAACGACCAAATGTAAGAGAAGCTATTGAAACCACATCCCAAACTCGTAACATACCTAGGGACACTCAAGTAAGAAGACAGTCACTAGAACAGAGTGAGGATATCTGTCAATTAATTGAAGTACCGAACCCTCATGCAGGACAGGAAGGCCAGGACCCAACTCCCTTAGTGTATAGACCGTGGACACCAGAAGATATCTGTAAAGTCACAGAGGGAATTCCCCATCTACAAAGTAATCACTATTCACCATGCAATACCCTGTATCTTCTGATAGAAAAGCAAAGGGGAATGGCGGATGGTACAGGATTTACAAGCTGTAAATCATGTAATAATACCTAGGGTACCGATGGTGCCAGACCCACACACTATATTGAATGCTATGAACCCGCCACAGAAGTATCTTACTGTGGTACATATAAGCTATGCTTCCTTTTCAATACCTATACATCCAGATAGTCCGTATTGTTTTGCATTTACATTCAGGGTAACAGATACAGCCATACCCGGCTATCGCAGGGATACTGTGAAAGTACAACGATATTCGCACAGGAGATGGCTAGCAACATTCGGTGTTTACTCCACCCGGGCCAGTCAAGTTCTACTTTATGTGGATGATATTCTGCTTGCGGCCCCTACCCAGCAGCAATGTAGGGAAGATACAATAGCATTATTGAAATATTCAGCAGAACAGGGACATAAATTAAGCAAGCATAAATTGCAACTACAGAGAATACAGGTCAAGTACCTGGGATATGTGGTATCCAAGGAGGGTAGAACATTACATGACGATAGGAAGGCAGCAATTTCACAAGCACCCAAGCCAACTACCAAGAAGGGAATGATGTCCTTCCTGGGCCGACTAACATTTGTCAAAGCTGGTTACCAAACAATGCTTTGGAATCTGCTCTATTGTCTGCTTTAATCTTTAATACACCTATGGCAGCACAACATATACTACACTGGATTCCAGTAGCAGAAACAGCTTTCTGCAGACTAAAACGATTGATAGCTTCAACATCTGTATTAGGTCTCCGAATAATCATAACAGATGTTGTCAGACTGTAGATTGTAAGCAGGGATATATGACGTCAGTCTTGATGCAACAGCATGGAAGTAAGCAACGCCACATAGCTTACTACTCATCGCAGTTGGACACTGTGGCATGGTCAGTGCCACATTGTGTACAGGCAGTTGTTGCAGCACCCATGGCAGTACAGGCCTCGGCCTTAATGTTATTATTCCACCCTCTCACTGTGAGAGTGTCTCATGCAGTTGCGATCATTCTGCTGCAAGAGAAAATAGCATTCCTGACCCGTGCTAGACATCTGTCTTGTTTGACCATACCCCTGAGTCAACCTCATATGGTGATTGAACGTTGTACAACATTAAACCTATCAACGTTACGTCCGACACCTGTGTATGGCACACCACACAGTTGCCTATATGAAATGGAGGAAATAACTCCACACAGACAGGATATCACTGATATACTCTTAGATGATGCAGAGGTGACAGTTTATGTGTACGGATCATGTAGAAAGAGTCCTACAGGAAAGAATCAAGTAGGTTATGCAGTAGTTATTGATAATGAGATTGTAGAAGCCCAACCCCTGCAGCATAACGTGTCTGCTCAAGCAGCAGAATCGATAGCTTTAACACGTGCTTGTACTCTAGCGAAAACCTGATGTGTGGACATTTATACCGATAGTCAGTATGTTGTCTGTACAGTGCATGTTTATGAGCAGCAGTGGAAGAATAGGGGAATGATAACATCCACCGTAAACCGATTAATCATGCGCAATTGATCTTGAATGCATTAGATTCCATTCAGTTACCCACTAAAGTAGCTAATTGTAAATGTGCAGCTCATACAAAGCAACAGGATAACAGTAGGAAAGGTAAGGCACGAGCTGATGCAGCTGCAAAACAAGCAGCCTCACAGTTGGAAAGTGTCTTTTGAATGAGGAATGACAATCCTCAGACATTCTAGATGTAGAAATGTTACAAACAATGCAAACATCAACTACGAAAGCAGAAAAGCAGACGTGGGTATGACGAGGAGCAATCCTTGAAGACGGACTGTACATATCCACAGTGAGAAAGCCAATATTAACGCCTAATGTATTCAGATATGCGGCTTTGTTGAGCCATGGGTAGAGCCATGTCTCAACAGGGGGGATGGTACAGTTGGTTAACAGAATATCCCTAACATACGGAATTAGGAACCACATACAAACATCATGAGCAGCGTGTCATATTTGCAGTAAACATCATGCACAGGGAGCATTTAAACCGAAGGGAGTGGGTTTACCTACACCACCATAACCGCTCCGCATTATTTGTATGGAGTTTATACAGCTGAATAAATGTGAAGGGAAGAAATACTGTTTAGTGATTATAGATATATTATCCAAATGGGTAGAAGCATTCCCAACCAGGAATCCGGATGCAGCAGCAGTGGCAAAGGTCCCAGTAAAATAAAGTATCCCTAGATCTGGCATACTGTAAAGAAGCTACAGTGACAATAGAACACATTTTGTGAACCAGACAATCCAGCAACCTGGGGATTATTTGGTATTTCCATGAATATAAATTGCATGTACAACCCACAGTCAGCATGACTGGTGGCGTACAATGGGATCCCGAGAAATAAGTTGAGGAGGTTGGTGGGTGACACCCAGACGAGTTGCATTTGCTGTCTACCTCTAGCATTGCTGAGCATGACAACAGTTCCAAATGTAAAGTGTTTGACCCCTTCAAGTAGTATTTGGAATGGCATATCATGTGCCAGAGTGGAAAGCTGTCATGCCTGCAGAGCTGGAGGTCGATGGCTCATTAGCAGGTGACATGAGAGGATTGTTAACCAATAACACTGTTTTGCAGTTAAAGTCTTTACAGATAAAGAGCAAGCGAAGCGGACGATAGCTGACTCCAGTATCCTGTGTGTATTTCACTGTTATCCAAATAAGATAATTGCCGAGTCCAACGTGTGAAGGTCTGTACCAGGTACTGTTGGCAACGCCTACTGCAGTAAAGTTTACGGTGTGGTCGTCCTGGGTTCACCTCACATTTTTCAAACCGTAAAGGATATCAAGTCTGATTTACATCTTGTAGCTGATATACCATAGAGACTGAATCACCCGGCCAGACTGTATAACAATACAAAGCAACCCCAAAGACATTTGGTTTACTGTCCTACTGATCATACACCTATTAACCATGTTTGTGTTGACTTTACATTTGCTGGGACCTTACCTGCATATAACTACACAGATACAAATAGTGATACGTGATGAACTGGCCACAGAGTGGCATCCAAACTTCAACACATACCTAGGCATGACGCTGTGCATGTACAGACTATGAACATTTTAAATTGCTGTGTTTGTACTGCCATACCTACATCATATGGAGGACTTCCGATGTATGTTGTCCCCTTGGGGATAGATTGAGACTTGTGAATATTTACACTTTGATACAGGTTCTGTGAGATCACAGGACAAAGTGGCACTGTACTTACCTGTTACACAAAAAGGAATTGTTTGTTTTCATAAACATGATACAGTTCAAGTTGGTGGGAGTATTTGTAACATAACTGTGTCTTACAAATGTCATATAACAGCCAAAGATCACAGTACTAGTTGTAGCACCATTCATGATTTGTATTGAAGCTTCATGAGAACAACGTGGAAAGATGTGCAGAAACATCCTGAATTGTATAAACAGTCCTCTGTTATAGACAGGAAAATGTTACATGCAGAGTTAACCCGCATCAGTAGTAAAGTAGAATATTGTTATTTTGTTTGTGGGAAAAAGCATATCAATGGTTACCTGAGAATTGGTCCGCAGTTGTTTTTGGGTTATCTGGCTCCAGTCACATGACATACTGCACAATTGCCTCTGGGTACGAAACTAACTATAAGACATATAGCTCAAGAACTGGGAACACAGTCGAGAAACCTACTAATCCAGTGGGTGAAATGGAAGCTGTTCTGAAAATCCATTCTTCTGCAAGAGATAAAGGAATATTGACTCATATGGACTTGAGTGACAGCGTTATATCCTGGCTGGAACACTCCCAGCTTGTGGAGTAGTGAAATCAATCAGGAACAGAGGAAGTTGTCAAAACCTGTCGGAGGAATGAGCAATGTGACTTTTCGCCTTGAACTTGTGACTGATGAACTGGATGCAATGAGAACTGTTGTGTCACAAAATGTAATAGCGCACGACTGCACCCTGGCGGCGAGAATTGGTACGCTTATCAAAGAAGACCGCTGTGTCTAAGTACCACATAATAAGAACAATATCAACGCCCACCTAGAGGTAATACAGCAGGTGTCATCCATGGCGGAACCAGGCCCAAACCCACTGACGAACCATTTCCACAAACCATTTGGTGGATGGGGTTCAGTCATACTGAATATCTTGATTGCCATTTGTGTTGTTCTGCTCATATTGGGAGCATGTGTCTGTTATGGATACTTTGCATGTAAGTATTAGTCAGGGACTCTGTCGACGAATCTGTAACCGAGACTATGTATCAAGACCTGTAGTGGTATTTGTTAATACAAAATGAAATCCTTTCTGAAATGTACAACAAATGACTTGCCTAGTTAAACGCTCCAGAGAGGAAGAGGCTAGGGAATGAAATAATGTTGTATATGTTTCTGGATAGAATAGAAGCAATCAAAGGAGGGAGAATGTTAGCAAAATATATATTTAAACATATATATGACGTGCTAGTTTAGAAGCAAATAGTGTATAATGCATATTATTCTATTTTACAATATGGCAGTAGAGCTTATCATGCATGTAATTGCCTGTAGTGTAGCTGCAGTGTGATTGAACCCTGACCCTGGCAGTAACCAGTGCAGCAGGTGTATGTCATTCAGCATTAGTCATCTGCTGGGTTAGAGAATAATAAATGTATGTACAGGTATATCTGTCATCCTTCCACTGAGGAGGATGGCCTTGTGAGCTCTATCTAAGACAGAGTACAGCTGCTCACCAGAGAGACAAAGGAACCTAGTAGGAAATGAAGTGACGACTGGATCTGAACAGTCTTGGAACCTTGACAGAGCAGAATTTACCGAAGGACATTCTAATTGACTATGTGGCTCGCAAGGCTGTGCTATCCTCATGGGAAAACATTTAATAAGCATTACCTTAGCACTGTTGTAGGAATACAATATTGTGGACTATAGTGATGTAAATGCCCTGTGACTGACCACATCATTAAGGTGTGCAAAAGATGATTGTAAACACAATACTCATACAGCTGTTACTTGTATAGAGTAAGACAAAACTCTAAACTTGTACTGCATAGTTATTTGCCTCCTGGTGCACAGTAGTAAAACGTTGTTAATCTGAGCTTCCTGTGTTATTGACTGTCATTTTGAAAAGACGAATGAGTGTTACAGTTTGATTTAAACAACGTAATTGACAGATGTGTATGTTCTAGCATGGGAATAGGTCAAGCCAACCACCACAATCACCATGTGTACCACATACAAACAGCCAGTAACACGCAGTAGTAGTGCATGAAGGCATACACGACTGTGGGAATAGTACAGGACATATGGCACGTGCCAAGTGCAGATGCATGACACAAACCCCAGGATGGGTGTCCCTGCAAAGAGGAACATGTGCCAACCACACCTCCCACAGATGTACCGCAATAAAACACATGCCAAACACACAGAAACACTACCGTCCAACACACGACTGCAACGGAGGCTGGTCAAACACCAACATGAAGCATGCACAAACAGGGACTTGTGTAATTGTTGCCTTAACACCCCCATAGGCCAAAGAAGAATAGAATGGACATATGCATGTAATGTTGTGAAGGATGTGTGGTAGTCCTCAGTATCACAGTGTTAGGGACACAGATACACTGTCATCAACTGTGACGTATGTGCACTGTAGACAGCATACCTGCAAGTAATACAGAGGACAATCATGTGCCACAGAAATATACACTTGAGAAAGAGGATAGGGATAGACAAGTGTAAATGGGACAAACTATGAATATAGGTTCATACGTCCATAGGTACAGGGTAGGCCATCGACCCAGGTTCAGCCATAACCCTACACCATAGTTAGGATTACTTTGCCAACCTTCTGTGCCGGAGATAAAATACTTATGATATTGCTGTACCTCTGTCAAGCAGTGATAATGATGTAATCCCCGCCTATATCTGCAATTCCCCATCCAATGGACAACATACCCCCGAACAAGGCTAGGAAGGATCTCTGTCTCACATGTACTGCGATGTAGATCCACAGCATTGTGAGTGTCCGGTGACATATGTGTCACCCAACACATCCCATTAATGACCGTGACAAGGTTCATGTCACCTGCCCTTGTGGTTCTGAGGGATGCAGATACAGTAGGTGAAGCATAGACATGACATATGGGTTGACATGGCCTCGTATGTCAGGCACAGGTCAACACTAAACAACAGGTATGTGACTGAATGGGGCAGGGGTCCTACAAGTGGGGCAGCATTACACAAATCCATGTCACCCTGCATCTGTATGACAATTAACCTATGAGGCCTTCCCAGCTGCTGTAGGTGTTGGGTCAGATACCCTCCGAATGGGGCAATGTAGTAAATCATAGGTGTAACACGAATGGGTACAAGGAGACAATGACCTACCCTGATGTAGATGTGAATCCCTGCACAAACAGGTGGGCAATGTAGAAGTCCCACCGAACCACGATAGCAACGTGTGTGTTGAACGAATGGTGACCGACAAACTCTGTCCCCTGATCCCTGGTAATCACCCCTGCGCCAGTGGACAGCCACCTATATGCTGGACAGGGTGACCTAGTACTCCTCGACAGGTATGATGTTGCATTACTTAGCATTTAGCTGTGGGACATGTCCCTGACAGCAGATATGCATATCTGGGAGGCCCCTTTGAAGGATATCTGTGTCAGATGTCCGTCCCACTATGGCACCTGTTTCGCAGTCATCTACAAACAATGTTGCCCATAACACCCCTGTGTGTGCCTGTACTGTGGAAATGTAGATGTATGAGAGGAGTGGACCCAGGAAGGGCCCCATGGGACACCGCTATGACAGGCAGTAGGTCTGACATGCTGCCAGCAACTATGACCGCGGGTTGTGTCACATAGACAGTTTACAACACATCCTGTGATGTACGTGTTCACATCCCAGCCAATGGGTTTATCAACGATACCTGAGGGGGGTAATGTGTTGAAGGCCTTTGCCAGGTCGAGGTAGGCTGTATGGACTGCAAGACCCCTATCAATGGCCTCGTGACTGTCCCGAAAATGTCAACCATGCTTTAAAGGCATGAACCGCCCCTGAACAAGCCAAACCGTGTTGGATGCAAAGTATGCATGTCCCCTATGCCTTCATCTACGAGCCGCAGTATGATCCCTCCCCATGTCTTTGCAGATAGGTCTCCTCATGGTAATGGGACAGTAATAACCAGGGTCAGTGGAGGCATTGGCCCTGTGACGTGGGACTACAGTTGCCGTGCGACACAACCTGGGCACGTTACCTGAGGTGAGGCTACAAAGAAATAGCTGTCCTAACTGTGGGTCTAATTCCTCAATGAGATAGTGGAGTACACAGTCGGGTCACCAGCTGGTCTCATGGATGCTATGTCCACTACCCTGGAGAGAGCATGTCCCACCCGTGTGTCACAGAACATTTGGGGACCACAAACCGCTGGTACAGACATCTCCTCATGTGGGGAGGGTGTGGAGATGTCCTCACCGAACTTGTCAGCCCGTATTTTGGCAATGTGTGTATGTTGAGTAAACTCCACATCTTCGTGAACCCAGTCAGAGCATATGTGGGAGTGACCTCCCAGGTGTCGAGCATAGCAAATGAAGGTGGTATGATTGTCAGCCAGGTCCATGTAGGTATATCTGTGGAACGTGCCCTGACCATGTCATGACAGCGTAGCTCTACACATATGATGACCAAGGGTGTCATACCTCACAAGGTGTCTGCTCCGCCTTGTAGTAGCCACCTCCTCTTGTTGTACAGCCTGTGTATGGCTGGGGTACACCACACTGGATGCTTGGCATTGGTACAATGAACCACAGTTGGGTAAGGGAATGCCTGGTTCATGCAGTCCTGTAGGTACTGGTAGACGGCATATGTGAGTGATGCAGTGGCTGCAGTACTGTCGACCACTGGCTCAGGGTCCTTAAAGGAGACCACAGTAGTGTGCAGAATTGGGAAGTCTGCCTCTGAGCAAGCAATGTGTATGGTAACCGCAACACCCACACCAACGGATGCAAATAGCTGAAGCCATTGTCCAAATAACATAGATTACCTTCGCATGACAATATGTATTATCATACATGTATTGACACGTGTCTGCTAATTACAATTGCAAATGGCCGGTGAGACCGGGCTAAAGTTCCCGTGATTTACCTAGTCTGGAGGTGTTGTTCCGACAATAAAGTGGCGATACCTCCCAACCGTGACCTCTGGGGATTAATTAAAGCGGTTGTTAACCTGCAACATTGGATGTACACCATTGGGTTCTGGTCTCGGAAACATGGTTCCTGTAGCACTACACAGTATGGGTAGTCAAGCAGACATCCGCGATTGTTGAACACACAGCATCAGTCAAACCCACTGGCCACAAGGACACAGTCCGACAAGCTCTACACTTTACATATGCACAGTGGTGTCCATTGTAGGACCCAAAAATTTATTCAAGGAATGCGTGCCCGCTTCCATCATCACCTACATGAACTCATTGTCGTGACCACGTCACAGCCACACATATGCACCGCAAGCGTGTTTAATGTTGATGATAGCTGTCCATGAAATGCAGCACATATGCACAGAAATACCCAGGGTACCGGGTCCATAGAAGTGCGCCCACATCACAGTCCCGCACACATGAAGGATGTGTAATGGGTACTGTCGACTGTTGCAGTCAAGGGATCCTGGGTATGTAGAAACTGGGCTCGGTGTTGTTTCGCAGGTAATCCTTTGTCCCGCCCCGTGGGAGGGATGTGTGCGTAGCACCTGCCTTACTCTCCACTAATAATGCAAACCATCCACCGGAGAATGCTAAATGCAGGTGTGAAATGTGTACAGCCCTATACTAGTGTCCAGTAGGCAATTCTCATGGATGGACAAGCGTACGGCCAAGATGGCACCCACAACTGCAAACCCGGGGAAATTACACAGCCGCTGTAAGGCATAACACAGGAAATATACATAGGGACTACAGTTGACATTCCACATACAAAGTTGGACCGCCGTGCCAACACCGGCATACACAGCACTCAATCTGCCAGCAACAAAATGAGGAGCACCCGCTACCATACAGCGGAACAGATGTGCGACCTGTGGAACACATACTAATGGCACACCCACAACGTCAAGTAGGATATGTAAACTATGGCATTCCCACCTATGAAGACAACATGGTTAAATGAATACATAGGTGATCCACATGTTCCGGTGGTGTTATGTTGAAAATACAGTGACGGATATGTCCTATTGGGATGTCTGAGGTTTATTTGAAGCAGTTGCTAACCAGCATCTTTGGATGTATAACATTTGTTCACAGTACTAAATCACCTGGTTACGTAGCACCACGAAGAATGGGTAGTCAAACAGACATCCGCGATTGGGGAACATACAGCAGCAGTGAAAAGCACTGGCCAGTTGGACACAGTCCAGCAACATCTAACTTGACATATGCACATTGGTGTCCATTGAAGGACCCAAAATACATTCTCACAGAACCCACTCCAGCCGTGTCCGAACAACAGACGATGATATAGCCGTGACTACGGCACAGTTAGACATATGCACCACCAGCGTGTTTAAGGTTGCTGACAAGAGTCCATGAAATGCAGGACATATGAACAGAAATACCCAGATCGACGTGTCCATACATGTGCGCCCACATCCCAGTCCCGCACGCATGAAGGATGTGTAATGGGTACTGTCGAGGGTTGCAGCCATGGGATTTTGGGTATGCAGAAATGGGGCTCTGTGTTGTCTGGCAGATAATCCGTTGTCCCGCCCTGGGAGGGATGTGGGCGTAGTACCTGCCTTACTCCCTACTAATAATGCAAAGCATCCACCGGAGAATGCTAAATGCAGGCGTGAAATGTGTACAGCCCTATACCAGTGTCCAGTAGGCAATTCACATGGATGGACAAGCGTATGAACAAGAATGCGCCCCTAACTGCAAACGCCGTGGAATTACACTGCCGCAGTAAGGCATTACACAGGTAATACACATAGGGACTACACTTGACATTCCCCATACAAATAACACAGAGACCCAGATGAGAAAGTCCAAAGCAAATATGAGGTACTGTAGAAACGGCCGGTGACCACTCAGAGCCCACCAGGAATTAAATGCAGTCACCATAGTTTATTGTAGCGCTTTTCTGCTTCATAAGCAGACTTCTTCAGAATACATACAATGCAGTTCAATTTACTACATTTAAAACCCTTAATTGGGCAGTAAATAAGATGTGCTAAGTATTAATTAAATGCCTTAAAGGCGAACAAGCTAAAAAGTCTACTCGCGTTACAGATTGCACACAGTGAGTAAATCAGACATTGCTTCAACATGTACATTCTTCCGCGAAAATAATACTATATGTATTAATATGAAAGAAGACCCAACATAATGTTTTCCAAGTGTCTGAGTGTATACGCTACATATATATGTTCTAGGGATTGTGCCAATATATTAATAGAAGTAGAGACACCTAGTAATATAAATGAACCCTAATATATAGAGATAAACACTATGATTATGACTAATGTAAAATATATCAATGGAATGTAAAGATTAAAAATGTGGTAAAGTAAATATTCATTTACAAGGTTAGTTGAATAAAGCAATTCAGACATCCTTGTCAAAATACTAAAACAAGGCCAGCCAGGTGCTCTGTCTCACATGTACTGGGATGTTGTTCCACAGCATAGTGAGTGTCTGGGTGATGAATGTGTCCCACCAGCACGTTCTATTAATGACAGTGCCAAGGTGTACGTCACCTGCCCTTGTGATTCTGAGGGATCTAGATTCTTTAGGTGAAGCATAGTCATCAACTGGTTCGACCTGGCCTTGGATGCCAGGCACAGGTCACCTCTGGGCAAGTGGTATGCGACGGAATAGGGATGGAACCCTTTCAGTTGGTCAGCATAACACATATTCCTGAGACCCTGCATCCGGTTGTGGATGAACTGTCGGGCCTTTCCAGCTGCTGCAGGTGTCGGGTCACAGACAGTCTGAACGGGGCATTGTACTCAATCATAGGTGTAATGAGTGATGAGTACAAGGGGACAATGACCTCCCCTGATGTAGATGTGAATGCCTTCATGATCAGGTGGCCAATGTAGAAGGTCTATCTAACTACGTTAGCAATGTGTGTGTCGAACAAACGGTTACCGACAACACGGGTCCCCAGATCCCTGGTAACTCCCTCTGTGCTCAGTGGATTGCCACCTATATGGTAGCTAGGGTAACCTCGTTCTTCCCGAAGGGTATGACTATGCATTTCCCGGCATTTAGCTGTAGGCCATGTCTCTGGCACCAGTTATCCATAGCTGTGAGGCCCTTCTGAAGGATATCTGTGTCAGATGTGTGTCCGACTATGGCACCCGGTTTGCAGTCATCTGCAAACATTGTCAGCCATAACCCCTGTGTTTGCTTGTACTTTGAAATGTAGATGCGAAAAATAGTGGACCCAGGACTGAGCCCGTGGGACAACACCTGTGACTGGCTGTGAGTATGACATGGCGCCAGCAACTATGACCGTGTGGGTTCTGTCACTTAGTTAGTTTGCAACCTCTGGCGAAGTATGTATTTACATTCAAGCAGACGGGTTTATCAATGATACCTGCCAGGTCTAGGTAGGCTGTATGGACTGCTTTGCCCTCATCAATGGCCTTGGTGACTGATCCTAAAAAGTCAGACACGTTTAAAAGGCATGATCTGTATTTGACCAAGCAAAACTGGGTTGGATCCAAAGTATGCAAGTCCCCTATGTCATTATGTATGACTTCCATCATGATCCTTCTCCATGGCTTTGCAGATAAGGCTTGTCAAGCTAATGGGATGGTAATTACCAGGGTCAGTGAATGCACCATCCTTGTGAAGTGGGACTACAGTTGCCTTGTGCCACTACTTGGGCACGATCCTGAGGTGAGGCTACGGTTAAACAGCTGTCCTAACTGTGGGTTTAATTCCCCATTGAGTTCATGGAGTACACAGCTGGGACACCATCTGGTCCCATGGATGCTGTGTTTACTGCCTTGGAGAGAGCATTTCACACCTGTGTGTCACAGAAGTTCCAGGATCTACAATCCTCTGGTATAGATATCTCTCCATGTGTGGTTGAGGGGGAGAAGTTAGCACCGAACCTGTCGCCCATTATGTTGGCAATGTGTGTAGGTTCAGTCATCCTCACATCATTCTGAACCCAGTGTGAGCATATCTGGGAGTGTCCTCCCAGGTGTTCAACATAGCTAAAGAAGGCCTTATGATTGTCTGTCGAGTTCTTGTTGATTTCTCTGTTGAATTTCACCTGGATGATTTCCTGACAGCCTGTAGGTTTTCACATACAATGAGCAAGGGTGTCTTACCTTACAAGTATTCCACTCTATCTTGTAGTAGCTACCTCCAGTCGCTCTAGAGCTTGTTCATGGCTGGGGTCCACCAGACTGGATGCTTGGCTTTGGTACAAAGAGTCTCAGTTTTGTATGGGATTGCCTGACTCATGCAGTCCTGTAGGTGCTGGTGGAAGGCATATGTACGTAATTCAGCGGTTTGAGTAATGTTTACCACTGGCTCAGGGGCCTCAAAGGAGACCACAGTAGTGTTCAGAAGTGTAAATTCGCTTTTGAGAAAGGTATATGTATGGTAACCGCACCACACACAGCATTGCATGCCAATAGCAGAAGCTATTGTAGGTTGTCCAAACACAGGTGTGGAACATCATAGCAATAAACCACGCCTGGATGTGGGTAATGCTAGATATACTCACGGCAGACGTGGTGCTCCCGAGTCCGACGCCCAGGGACCACACACATATGCGGCCTTATGCATAGGCCAACTAGGCAGCCTCCTAGGGCGCCGCCTACTGGGCACCTTTCAAGCCTTTATTTTGTGTAGGTAGACCAGGACGGGGTTAGCGGGTGATGTGGCGGTGGCATCATGGAGTACTTCTGCCTAGGGCACCACATGACCTAAGGCCACTCTTGCCGTGGGTAAATACAGCAGTACCCACACCCAGACGCAGGTCATTGCTAGTATGACATATCATGTATGGCAAGAAACCATATATTCCCCAGACATAATGGCACAGCATAATGCCTGTCCGCCGCCTAAATGCCGACATACGCCACGGGCGGTGTGGACGCATTGCGCGAGATGTCCGCTACTAATGTCGACACTGTCTCGCTTCTGTGAAACAAAGTCAACATAGCGATTCAATACTAAACAGCGACGGAGAGGCCGATGTCCCCGCTGTTGAGCTGTTCAACCTGTTCCGCCATGTTAAATGTGTGTAGCAGAGCGGACTGGCCCAAACTAAGCAACGGACATGTCCGTGGCTCAGTGAAAGCCATCACGCAATATTAAACCCATGTAATATGGCGAGACAGGTCATGAATACCGAGGGTTACTAATGGAAATAGGTCCGTTCGACCAGACCGTGGTCAATTACTAAAACAACATCGACGGCGGTTACGCGCGCCAATCGGGCCACAGGGTTAGGAATTATGGGGGGGGGGCATGGTATCATAGACACGACAAACCGTGGCCATGTGCCTCATCTAACATTCATACATGGTCAGGGCAGTTCCGCACACTGGGCGGACAAGAGCAAACCCAAAGCACCACAGGGACACCCTGACCATCAAGGCCTGTATGCGTTGGGGATATAAGCCCCTGTGATCTGAACATCCCTGCGTCAAGACATATGCATCCTGGGCCATGAACGGAGGGAATAAGGAATGTTTAACATGTAGTACCGCACCTTTCCCAGCAGGAGAAGGGATGCCAGTGACGCGGCGTGAGCGGGGGTGGGTGGGGGATATGTAAATGTAGCTAAGTACCATGGGTATGCATATTAATGACACCGAACAGCTAACGGTAGTGGTCACAGTAACCGCAAACGGAATGCAGTCCTGTTTGAATTACGACTATGGAACATATAAATGTGAACGGTACGTACGCGCCCATGCTGCAAAGACTGTTACATGTATAAAGGTGTACGTATGCTCCGCACACGTCCGGCCAACCGGATCACAGATATGTTACCGAATAGTCACAACTAACACAGACCACGAACCACACAGGGCCAGTAAACATATGGAGACAGAATACGGATATGCATGTGCGCCAGAAACCACAATTAGGAAATGCACGCGCGCTGTGCGTGTGTGATCCCTCAAGCAGGGCAGGTTAAGGATGTGTCCTCCACGTCAACCAGACAGGTCTCATAAATGTCAGCCTCTGAAAGTATGGAATCGGGCAATGCCATGTAAAGTACCGTTAGAAATAGTGAGAAACACACGCTATGTGATGAGACAAACATAGAATGTGGATAGTAGTATGGATTGATGACGGTATGCATCAGTAACCGACCCACTTGTCAGAAGGTGCCCCGCATCGAATTGCGCCCAGTTGGCTCACACTTGTTGACCGGCTACGCTTAGCTGGATATATGTCCAGTGTCAGCAGAGGCCCGTGGAAAAATGCCCCACACACAATCATAGCACAACATACCAAAGTACTCATATATGTAAACAAAAAAGAACAACAATAGAACGTGTCCTGAAAGGACTGGTTACACACAGATCCCAGACGACAGACAGATATATGGCCGTGGAAGCATCGACACAATTATGGGATCAGGTCCCTAAAGAAGCAAGAAGGTCACACATGACACGCCAGCGAATTGCCAGATAGACACTGGTCAATGTAACACACAGCAAGATTGAGGGCCAACTAGCCATACACCATGCCAGAACCTGTACAGCGGAAAGGTATGGCATGGTAATTGATGTGTGTACACAGGTAATCCACAGACAGTAACAAAGAAAGGTATGAAACGAGTGGTTCACATGTATACATCTACACACATTAGCCCGACGGCCCGTGATATATGACGATGGACATAGATTTGTCACCGGAAAAGAAGATGTAAACAACTACAGTTCATTCCATTTCATATTGATATAGTTATGATACAGTCATATTCACACGTAACATTGTGACTTTCATTTACATTCATATTTATACATATTATGCTTCAATTGTACTTATTGATTCCATGCTTTGGAATCGTAATGCAACAGTTATACACATTGATATTTCATACCATGATCAACACACTACATTCTAAGGTTTACTCACAACAATTATCAACTATGTGTCAATATACTGATTGTATTGACCAATATTGTAGTTATATAAACACATTGTTGTTGTATTATTGTTTCCATTAAGTAATGTATGCAACACTGACTTGTATATGTCACGTTATCTTCAAGACATGGAGCACTGTCCACTTAACTATGAGCAGGTTTACTGATTAATTGACTTTAAACTGACTCTGAAGGAAGTGTATAAGGGACGACTATGTAATGTATTTCAGATTCGACGATGACCCATGTTAGTGGGTGAAAGAGCTTAGTATGTTTTGACTGTGGAGTGTATCGTTTCTGTCATTGTCCGTTTTGGACTGATATATGTTCAAGGATGTCTTTTATGAAGATGACCAGGACTAAAGGTTTGCTGTATTTACGCTTACTGGCACGTGGATATGGATAGGCCAAGTAATACATAATATGGGTAGGCGAACAGACATCCGCGATTGGGGAACATACTGGCCAGATGTTGACAGTCCAACACGTTCTACACTTTACATATGCACATCGGTGTCCATTGTAGGACTCCAAAAATATACCCATTCGAGACATGAAACAGCTGCGGACGACCCAGACGGTGTACAGCCGTGACTACGGCACAGCTATACATATGCACCACCAGCGTGTTCAAGGTTGATGACAACTGTCCATGAAATGCAGGACATATGAACAGAAATCCACAGATTGTCGTGTCCATATAAGTGAGTCCACATCCCAGTCCCGCACACATGAAGGATGTGTAATGGGTACCGTGGAGGGTTGCAGCCATGGGATCCTGGGTATGCAAAATTGGGGCTCGGTGTTGTTTGGCAGATAATCCGTTGTCCCGCCTCGTAGGAGGGATGTGGGTATAGCCCGTGCCTTACTCCCCACCAATGATGCAAAGCATCCACCAGATAATGGTAAAAGCAGGTGTGAAATGTGTACAGCCCTATATTACTGTCCAGTAGGCAATTCCCATGGATGGACAGGTGTACGACCAAGATGGCACCCATAACTGGAAACCTGGTGGAATTACACAGCTGCAGTAAGGCATAACACAGGAAATACAGATAGGGAGTACAGTAGACACTCCCCATACAAAGTCAGACCGCCGTGCGAATACCGGCATACACAGCTCTCAACCTGCCAGCAAGTGACTGGGGATCACTCGCTTGCATACCGCGAAACAAATGTGCGACCTGCGGAACACATACTGATGGCACGCCCACAACGTGAACTAGGATGGTTATAGGATGGTTAAGCTATGGCGCACTCCACATATAAAGAACATCCTTCAATGAATTAATAGGATCTACATGTTTCGCTCGTAAAGTTGACAAAACAGAGGCGGAGTGTCCCAATGGGATATCTGCAGATAGGTGAAAGCAATTGTTAGTTTGCAACATTGGAATTACACCATTTGGGTACAGTGGCGGATAACCCAGTTCACGTAGCACTACATAATATGGGTACTCAAACAGACATCCGTGATTGCTGAACATACGGCAGCAGTCAGACCCACTGGCCAGATGGACACAGTACAATAGGTTCTACACTTGACATATGCACATTGGTGTCCATTGTAGGACCCAAAATTATCCGAATGCAATGTGAACAGGCGGCGATCTAGAGAACCAGAAGACCTGATAGCCGTGACTACGCACAGCCACATATGTGCACCACCAGCGTTTTCAAGGTTGATGACAAGTGTCCATGACATGCAGGACATATGGATCGGACTCCCAGGTTGCCGAGTCCATAGACGCAGCGCCCACATCCCATTCACGCATACATGTAGGATGTGCAATGGGTACCGCCGAGGGTTGCAGACATGGGATCGTGGGTATGCAGAAATGGGGCTGTGTGTCGATTGGCAGATAATCCGTCGCATCACCCTGCGGGAGGTATGTGGGTATAGCACATGCTACTCCACAATAATAATGCAAATCATCCACCGGAGAATGCTAAATGCAGCTGTGATATGTGTACAGCCCTCTACCAGTGTCCAGTAGCCATTCCCCATGGACGGACAAACGCTCGTCAAGATGGCACCCATAACAGCACATCTGCTGGGATCACACAGCTGTAGTAAGGCAAAACACAGGGAATACAGATAGGGACTACAGTAGAGACTCCACATACAAAGTCAGACCGCTGTGCGAATACCGCGACACAGCACTCTTTTCCCAGCAAGTGAATGGTGATCACCGCTGCCATACCGCTGAACAAATGGGCGACTCCGGAACACATACTAATGGCACACCAACAACGCCAAATAGAAAGGGTATAGGATGTTAAAGCTATGGCGCATACACATATAAAGAACATCCTGCAATGAATCAATAGGTTATACATGGTTTCTTCGTGTTAATGTGACAATACAGAGGCGGAAATGTCCCAATGGGATATCTGCGGATTAGTGAAAGCAATTGTTAGCCTGCATCATGGGAACTACACCATTTGGGTTCAGTGGCGGAAGACCCGGTTTACGAAAGCACTACATAATATGGGTACTCAAACAGACATCCGTGACTGCTGGACATGCAGCGGAAGTCAAACACACTGGTCAGATGGACACAGTCCACTATGTTCTACACTTTACATATGCACACTGGTGTCCAGTGTAGGACCCAAAAATTTATCCCACGCAATGCAACCTGCTTGGAGCGGAGACCCAGATGAAGCGGCAGCCGTGACTACGCACAGCTACATATATACACCACCAGCGTGTCCAAGGTTAATGACAACTGTCCATGAACTGCAGGTGATATGCACATGAATCCCCAGATTGTCCAGTCCATACAGGTGCGCCCACATCCCATTCCCGCACACGTGGAGGGTGTGCAACGGGTACTGTCGAAGGCTGCAGCCATGGGATCGTGGGTATGCAGACATGGGTCTCGTGTTGATTGGCAGATGATCCGCTGTCCCGCCCCGGTGAGGGATGTGGGTATGGCACACGCGCTACTCCGCACTAATTATGCAAATCACCCACCGGAGAATGCTAAATGCAGCTGTGAAATGTGTACAGCACTATACCAGTGTCCATTGGACAGTTCCCATGGATGGACAATCGTACCGCCAAGATGTCACCCATAAATGCAAACCTGGTGGAATCACACAGCTGTGGTAAGGCACAACACAGGGAATACAGATAGGGACTACAGTAGAGACTCCACATACGATGTCAGACCGCCGCGCGAATACCGCATACACAGCACCCAATCTGCTAGAAGGTGAATGGGGATCACTCGCTACTATACCGCTGGAACACATGGCCGACCTGTGGAACACATACTAACGCACACCAACAACGCTAAGTGGGAAAGTCATAGGATCCTGACACTATGGCGCTCACGCTATGACGAACATCTGTCAATGAGTTAATAGGATCTACAACCTTTGGTTGTGTCCGTGTGCCGATACTGTGGCGGACATATCCTAATGGGACATTGGAGGATGACCTAAAGCTTCTCCTAGCCTGCATCATTGGATCTACACCATCCGGTTTCGGTTTAGAATACCCTGGTCAACGTAGCACTACATAATATGGGTAGCAACCACACATCCGCGATGGGGGAACATACAGCAGCAGTCAAACCCACTAGCCAGATGGACACAGTCCAACAAGGTCTACACTGTACATGTGCACAATGGTGTTCATAGTAGGGCCCCAGAGATTCATCCGTACGCAATGTCAACCAGCCACGATCGGGAGACCCAAAATAACTGACAGCCGTGTCTACGGTACAGCCAGACATATGCACCCCCAGCATGTTCAGGGTTGATGACAGCTGTCCACAGAGGGCGTGACATATGTACAGATATTCCCATATTGTAGAGCCCATAGATGTGCCCACATCCCATTCCCGCACACATGCAGGATGTGTAATGGGTACCGTCGAGGGCTGCATCCATGGGATCCTGGGTATGCAGTAACGGGGCTTGGTGTTGTTTGGCAGATAATACGTTGTCCCGCACCATGGGAGGGATGTGGGAGTAGCACGTGCCTTACTCCCCACTGATAGTGCAAAGCATCCACCGTCTAATGCGAAATGCAGGTGTGAAATGTGTACTGCTCCATACCAGTGTCCAGTAGACACTCATGAGGGATGGACAAGCCGAGGACCGAGATGGCACCCATAACCGCTGAACTTGGTGTAACTACACAGCTGCAGTGAGGCATAACACAGGTAATACAGATGGGGAAA
>NC_056738.1:202318162-202350662 GCF_019279795.1 Protopterus annectens
GGCTAATAGGTCTATAGTTCCCAGGATCAGTGGTGGCTCCCCCTTTGTGGAGTGGGATAACTGTTGCTGTGCGCAAATTAGTGGGCACAAAGCCTGATGCAAGGGTATTATTGAACATGGTGCTTAAGTGGGGAGCCAGTTCATTCTGAAGTTCGTGTAAAACGCAGCCTGGGATGTTGTCCAGTCCCATGGATGCTGTGTTTTTGGCTTTAGAGAGTGCAGCTTTCACCTGCGCAGTTGTGATTACAGGGACTCTGAATTCTTCCTGTATAGATATGGGCCCTTTGGGGGGGGGGGTAAAGTTAGCACTGAACCTATCTGCCAGGATGTTGGCAATATCAGTTGGTTGTAATTTTCATGCCGTTGTGCTGTAACTCAGAGCAGATCTGGGTGTTGCCATTGAGATTCTTGACATAGCTATAGAATGCTTTGTGGTTGTCCTTGGAATTAGTGGTAATTTTATTTTCGTAGCTAGCTTTGAAGGATCTTATAAGGGATCTCAGCTTCTTACTGAGGCTGACCAGGGAGCTCCTCCACTCATGGGATTTTACTCTATTTTGCAACAGTTTCTTCCTTCTGTTGTACAGTTTGTTTATGGCAGGGGACCACCAGATTGGCTTCCTTTTTTTGGAGGATAGTGTCTTGGTTCTGTTTGGGATAGCACGATCCAGGCACTCATGTAGGTGCTTATAGAGCGCATTTGTGTAGGATTCAGCAGTTGTAACTGTATTGTCCATCTGCATGGGTGTCATGAAGTTCACTACTTCTGTCTTAAGAAGCATGAAGTTGGCTTTGGAGAAATTTCTTACTGTGGTTTCCTTAAAGGGGGGTGGGGGTGGGATGTGGATATCGAGGGTGATTAGCTTATGGTCGGATCGGACCAACGAGGAGTTGACTTCAGGTGTGGAACACCAGTCACTCATGTTGGTAATGACTAGGTCTAGGATATTGTTGCCCCTGGTGGGGGTGTGGATAAGTTGATCTAGGGCATTGGAGTTTATGAATTCCAGAAAGTATTAGATACACACAGACACATATATATGTGTATGTGGGACAAAGGCCCAAAATACAAATATTTTTAAACATTGCTGTTATAAACTTAGAAAGTTGACAGATTGACAGAATAAAATACTTTGCATTAGTATGAATTTTCAAAAGGGTCTGAAGTCTGAAATTCAAATGTTTCCCATTATTTTCTGATTTTAAACCTCAGTGATTTGCCAGAAATCCAAATAATTTATGAGGAACAGACCAACAATATCATCCAAAACCCCAGACATTCTGCAAAAGTCTGGACAGTTGAGAGGTATGATTGGAGAATTTGCCTTTACCCACTGCACTGTGATCTCTGAGTTGGTATACAGAATTAGCAGGAGCTGTCGAAGGTGGCTTACCCCCCCCCCCCCCCACAAGAGCAATGTTTTTTTTTTTTGTCATTTTCAATTTTGATTGATTAGTTGCCTTTTGATGCAATTCATTTTTGATGTATTGGCATACATATATACATATATATATATATATATATAGAGAGAGAGAGAGAGAGAGAGAGATGGGTCTACTTATAAAAGTCAAATAACTGTAGTGTCAAAATTCACAATGTCAACAAGAAAATGTCAGTATTGCAAACACTGACACACTAATACCTATGCAACAAGCAACAGCCTTGATGCATACAAAAATAAAATGTGAAAAACAAACTAAAAATGTTGTTTTTTTCAGGGGAAAGCCTATCCACAGTGCACCCCACACTGCTAATTATATATACTGACTCCTAGATAGCACAATGTCAGGTAAAGAGCACATACTGCTCAATTGTCCAGATTATTGCAGAATTATCAGAATTTTTGCCTCATATTTTTGGTCTATTCTTCATAAAATTTGTGGCTTTCTGGCAAATCACTGACAGTGAAGTCACTAAATAATGACACATACTTGTGTTTCAGACTTACAAAATCTGTTACTTTAACAACTTTCTAAGTTTGTAAGAACAATATTTAAAAACTGTCTTTACTTTTTGGCCTTTGCCTCCATTATTTTAGCCTTTGCCCAGATTTCTCACACTGAGAAGTTGAGAGGTATGAAAGGGCATATTCCACAACTCTTGAGAACTCAATGATCTTGCACACCCATCTACCACCTGTTTAGTCGACCAAATTTTGTCAACTAAACTAATGACGAAACTCATTAAACAGCCTTATAGTGTCTGTCAGATATAGAATAATGGATTTTGCCCAATGCATGCAGCCATACATTAGCTTTATATAGGCTTGTCTCACTGTTCCACATAATGGAATGCCAGCAGAAAATATCTGAGTGAACAGAGGGTATTGCACCATTTACAGGTATCACAGCAAATTTCCAGTGTAATAACATTTAATAAAATTGTGCAGGTGCAAAACCTCATTCCCAGAAAATATGGAGAGTCACCCCTAAATACACAAAGATTGGGTATAATAAACTTATTTTTGTTTAACATCCTTTCAGATATGAAATTATGCACCGGAAAATGTTGAAACATTATACTATTTGCCATTCACTCTTGTGATTTACAGTAAAGAGAATCGGATAAAATCAAGATCAAGGCTGATGTTCCTCAAGGATCTGTGTTGGCCCTGTTTTGTTTAACAGAGTATTTTATTTCCACATTCTAACACCTTCTGGATTATAAAGTATGCAGATGATATTAAAATAGGGGTATACAATAAACATGTGTGTGTGTGCGCCTGCACGCGTGCATAATATATATATATATATATATATATATATATATATATATACACACACACACACACACACACACACACACACACACACACACACACACACACATATATATATATATATATATATATATATATACAGTGCAATGAAAAAGTATTTGCCCCTTCCTGATTTCTTATTTTTTTGCATGTTTGTCACACTTAAATGTTTCAGATCATCAAACAAATGTAAATATTAGACAAAGATAACCCAAGTAAACACAAAATGCAGTTTTTAAGTGATGATTTTATTCATTAAGGGGAAAAAAACTAGCCAAACATACATGGCCCTATGTGAAAAAGTAATTGCGCCCTAAACCTAATAACTGGTTGTGCCACCCTTAGCAGCAACAACTGCAATCAAGCCATTTGCGATAACTGGCAACGAGTCTTTTACATCGCTGTTGAGGAATTTTGGCCCACTCTTCTTTGTAGAATTGCTTTAATTTAGCCATATCGGAGGGTTTCAAAGCATGAACCACCTTTTTGAGGTCATGCCACAGCATCTCAATTGGATTCAAGTTCGGACTTTGACTAGGCCACTCCAAAACCTTTGTTTTTTTTTTAAGCCAGAGGTGGAATTGCTGGTGTGTTTTGGATAATTGTCCTGCTGCAAAACCCAAGTGTACTTCAGCTTGACATCACGAAATGATGGCCGGACATTCTACTTCAGGGTTTTTTGGTAGAGAACAGAATTCATGGTTGCATCAATCACAGCAAGCCATCCAGGTCCATAAGCAGCAAAGTAGCCCCAGACCATCACACTACCACCACCATGTGCGACTGCTGGCATGATGTTCTTCTTCTGAAATGCTGTGTTACTTTTACGCTAGATGTAACGGGATGCACACCTCCCAAAAAGTTAAACTTTTGTTTCATCAGTCCACAGAATATTTTCCCCAAAGTCTTGGGGATCATCAAGATGTTTTTTGGCAAAAGTGAGACAAGCTTTTATTTTCTTTTTGGTCAGCAGTGGTTTTCGCCTTGGAACTCTGCCATGCATGCCATTTTTGCCCAGTCTTATGGCTGAGTCATGAACACTGACCTTAACTGAGGCAAGTGAGGCCTGCAGTTCTTTAGATGTTGTTCTGGGTTCTTTTGTGACCTCTTGGATGAGTCGTCACTGCACTCTTGGAGTAATTTTTGTAGGCCAGCCACTCCTGGGAAGGTTCACCACTGTTCCATGTTTTCTCCATTTGTGGATAATGGCTCTCACCATGATTCACTGGAGTCCCAAAGCTTTAGAAATGGCTTTGTATCCTTTTCCAGACTGATAGATGTCAATTACTTTGTTTCTTATCTGTTCCGGAATTTATTTAGATAGCGGCATGAATTACTTTAGATCATGGCATGATGTCGTCCTTTTTGGGATCTTTTGGCCCACTTCACTTTGTCTCACAGGTTCTTTTTAAGTGATCTCTTGATTCAACAGGTCTGGCAGTAATCAAGCCTGGGTGTGGCTAGTGAAATTGAACTCAGCTTTCCCAAAAATGTGATTAACCACATTTACTTCATGATTTAACAAGGGGGCAATTATCTTTTCACATAGGGCCATGTAGATTTGGATAGTTTTTTTCCTTAATAAATAAAATCATCACTTAAAAACTGCATTTTGTGTTTACTTGGGTTATCTTTGTCTAATATTTGTCTAATATTTAAATTTGTTTGATGATCTGAAACATTTAAGTATGACAAACATGCAAAAAAATAAGAAATCAGGAAGGGGCAAATACTTTTTCATTGCACTGTGTGTGTGTGTGTGTGTGTGTGTGTGTGTATACATATATACATATATATATATATATATATATTTATATATATATAGTGTGTGTCTATATATGTGTATATATATATATATATATATATATATATATATATATATATATATATATATATATATATATAGATGTGTGTGTGTGTGTGTGTGTGTATAGATACATACAGATATAGATACAGTGAGAGTGAAAAATGTAATGACTTTCTTAACATGGCACACACTTGGCTAAATAAGCATGACTTACACATTAATCAGGATACATCTGGACTATTATTCTTTGGTAAACCTTTAACCACAATCAATATAATTATGGGCAAATATAATTTAAAACAATCAAAACAGTGCAAGGATTTAGGCCCTGTGATATGCAATAATTTTAAGTTTAAGATTCATGAAAAAGCAATGATTGGCAAGGCTATAAGAATTATGGGACTGATATTTAAAACTTTACTACAAAGGACAGTGTAGCTCTAATAAGACTATCTGTTTCATACACACACGTTGCGACATATTATCTCTGGAATCTAGTCAAAGCAAGTTCACTAACAGAATTTTATCTTACACAAATTTTCCTTATAATGTCAAATTAGAGGTGTTACGAGTTTTTTAGTTAGTTACAGGCAGTTACAGAGCAAGCTATGTCTGGCATTTGAGGCTTTTCTTGATGAAGAACTTTGTGTTCATATGAATACTGAACTACTTTAAACTAGATTTCCCTCCAGATGTGGTGATTTTACAATTTAAAACTGAAGGATGCAATATATAGCTTAAGAGCATTCACTTCACTCTCTTATGTCTATGGAATAAACTCTCTGTATATATTAGACAATGTTATACATCATTCATACTTAAAAGTTCATTGGAACATGAATGGGTCATATACTTTATTCTATGAATCCTCTCATCATGTCTCAAATTACCACCACTTCTACTTCCAAAACCTTTATAACAAAAAACATCTTAACTAAACTAATAGCCCTGTTACTTCTCTCTCTAATACTCACACTTCCTTACCTCTTGACCTCCTATGAAATAGAATATAACTACCACCTTAAAAGCTCTTCAAGGCAAACTGCCACTGAACGTATAACCCTAAACTGTAGCCACTCTAACATTACATCAACCTCCTGCTACCTGCTATCAAAATATCATAGACTATCCCACAACAATAGTAATAATCTCTTGTCAAGGAAAGGGAAAAATAAACTTTATCTAACTATTCAACCACACTCAGTATATAGGCCCACTACCCTGACAGATGGTGATATACACCCAAACCCTGGTCCTTCAAAGACCTCCACCAAAGACACCCCAAGAATCCCTAACTTACTACTTCCACTACCAATCTCTAAGTCTAACATTTTACTCTTAGGACACCTAAATATTCAAAGTGTCAACAACAAAATCACTCAACTTCACTCTCTTCTGCAATGTCACTCATTTGACATTCTCTGTTTAACAGAAACCTGGTTAAAGCCCTACACTAAAGATACTGAAATCATTCCCCCAGGCTACAACATCTTACCATTAGACCGCCATCATCGTAGAGGTGGAGGAGCAGCCCTCATTTTTAAAACCGAACTTAATATATCCACAATTCCCTATGACCCCCCTGAAAACACCAATACTGAACTCCTTATAACTAAGTTTCAACTCAACCCTAATAAAGCCATCTACATTATCTGTACCTACCTACCACCTGGAAATAACTCCACAAGCATAGAAAGTATTCTTAGCTGGGCTTCCACTAACTACCCACAAGAAACCATAATACTTGGAGACTTTAACCTTGATTGGTACTCAGTTAATTCTAACAACCCATCCTGCCATATTAATCTCCATAACTTTACCCAAACTATAAATACCCCTACTAGAACTAATAAACCTAACAACAAAGAAAGTATACTTGATTGGATCCTTGTTAACAAACCCCAACTAAATTACCAAGCAGGGACCCTGCCTGATGATATCAGTGACCATAACTTAACCTATATCATAAGGCAAAAGAATATCACTACAAATACCCCTTCAGTCAGGATCGCACGAAGTATCAAACATTTTAACCCCACTCTATTTAAAACTGAACTCAATGCATGCGACTGGACTCCACTAAAAACTCTTCCCCTAAATGAAGCAGTTCACTACTTTAATACCAAATTCTTAACTATCTTAGATACCCATGCTCCAAAGCGTATTATAAGAATAAAAACTAAACCAGCCCCCTGGCTATCAAAAGAAACAAGACAGAAAATATTACTCAGAAACAAACTCTGGCAACATTGGAGAACTACTAAGCTACCCTTAGATCATCAAACCTTTAAACAACTAAGAAACATTACCAAAAAAGCTATTCTTTCTGATAAAAAACACTACTATAGTAACCTTCAGCAATCTAATCATAACAATCCCCAAAAATTCTGGGCAACATTGAACAAACTTCTTCACCCTGGACAAACTTCCACTCCTCCCCTTGGGATCTGACAAAATTTCTTCCCTTGAAACTGCAAACACCTTCAATTCCTTTTTCACTGATACTATAAACTCACTAGCCTCTCACCTTTCATCTGATAACTCTAATGTTCCTCAACATGCCACCACTAATTTACCAAGCTTTACTATTCAGCCCATCTCTACTACCTTTATCCTAAAATGTATTCAAAATCTTAAGCCATGTACCCCATCAGCCGATCAACTTCCATCTGAATTTCTTCAAAAGCAGCCATAGAAATAGCCTATCCAATTTCAATTCTTATTAACAGAACCATTAATGAAAGAAACATCCCTGATATCTGGAAAATTTCACACATTATACCCTTACACAAGGGTGGAAACTCTACAGAATATTCTAATTATAGACCCATTGCCCTCCTGTCTCCACTAGCAAAAATCATGGAAAAATGTATTCACAAACAGCTAATGTCCCACTTAACTAAACATAACATACTATCTCATTGTCAACATGGCTTCAGGCCTTTTCATAGTACTACTACTGCTCTCCTTTCTTTACTGATTTCATTAACAAAACCGCAATAATAATACCCTTTCTTCTGCACTTTTCATCGACCTATCTAAAGCTTTTGACATGGTCAATCACCCTCTTCTCCTAAAGATCTTGGAATCACTTGCTATTGAACCAAATACCATCCAATGGTTCACCTCCTATCTTTCTAACAGGAAACAAGCGGTACTCTGGGAAAATAAACTCTCCTCTCTTCTCCCAATCTCCCTCGGTGTACCACAAGGCTCAATTCTTGGGCCCCTTCTTTCTCCCTATTCATAAATGACTTACAAGTAGCTATTCCCAAGCTACATGCATACAATATGCAGATGACTCCACACTCATCTGCTCTGCAAAACCATACCAGAGCTTCAAAATGTTACACAAAATGTATTCCATTTAGTGGAAGCATGGTTCTTAAAACGCTGCCTACTTCTTAATGCCAAAAAAACAAAACTCCTCCTTTTCAAACCCACTACCAGATCCCCTCACTGGACTTCTCTATCTCTTCTATTAACAATACTCTCATAACACCTGACTCTTCTACCAAACTACTAGGTGTGACAATAGATAACAATCTTACCTTTGATTATCACATAAACAACACTATCAAAACTGTACATAGAAAACTGGGCTCCCTCTATAGAATTAAAACATTCCTATCCCCAACAGCCAAAGCTACTTTGGCTCACTCTCATCTCATCTCCACTCTTCTCTATGCCTCACCAATTTACACCAACCTAAAGAAAACTAATCTTACTAAACTGACCACTACATACAATAGTATAGCTAGATTTGTTACTGGTAATCAATTCAGAACACATCACTGCCTGAACCTACAACAAATTCACTGGCTTGAATTACAAAACATGTTGCTTCTTTCTCAACTTCCCATCATCCACAAATCTTTTATCTGCCAAACAACACTCCTTCATTTTCTAACCTCCTCACCCTTACTCTAACCTGAGCTCTCTCCGCTCCTCTAACAAACTCCTAGTCTCTGCTACCAAATCCAATAATCTTGCTGGTGACTCCCTGTTTTCTAACTCCATTGGTAAACACTGGAACTTATTGCCCACTGAACTAACTTCTATTTTATCTCCTGTCCTCTTCAAACAAAAACTTAGACTCCACCTTACTAAACACTGGCTATGCCCTTGCCTTAACCCTGACTGAACCCATGTATTTTAGCTCATCCCACTACCCCTTGATCTCTGAGATCTTTGCTACCTTTCTACTTTTTTTCTCACTATTCTATCACTTACCTCTCCTTCATCCTTCTCATACCTAATTATATTACTCAGTTTACTGAAGACTCCTAGAAATTTCTAATATAATCTATCCTACTTACTTAGCTGTCCTTAAACATCCTTTTCTCTTTCTTATAATGTTTGAATATTTTAAATAACGTATGCCTGTGTTCTGCTTTTCAAAGAGCCATAAGTACACTTTTGTACAACTGTTTATTTGTGCCTATTATAAGTTTGACTCTTTGTATAATATTGTTCTGATATAGAATACTTTGTATGCTGCTCTCTTTTGCATCTTATGTAATAGTTATTATGTCTTTGTGGAGCTTTTCTCCTCGGGCCTCTGCTGAAAATGGAAATATATCCAGCCAGACTAGCCCGGTTAACAAATGTAAAATAAATAAATAAATAAATAAAATGAATCCTGAGTCAGAGTCATGATTGGCCTTATGACCCACACTCAGTACTACAAAACTATTAAACTATGGCAGAGTAAGAAGAAAGCATAATTCATACTCTGATAATTTAAAATTTTACAGTGTTACTTCTGTGTAACAACTGCAGAGTGTCTGTCATATTTAGGGTGTCAGTGTAGAGTTTGAGTTATCATTTTGTGCCAGTGTCCTTAGGTTTGTGGATCTGAACGCAGAGTTCTTTTCACATTTAGAAGGTGGTGTGGAGTTTACTGACTGATGACTCACGACAACCTTTTCTTTCATACTTCAACATTAGCGCTACAGGCAGCAATACCAGGAGAGTAATGAAAATGTCCATATTCTGAAGCACACAGCACTTACAGTTTTTTGTTATGTTTGAAAGATCCCAGAGCTAAACATCTTCTGAGAGTCCTAAAAGACTAATTTGTTTGGTAGGCAACTGTTAAGCTACTTCTGCCAGAGTTTATGACATTCACTTATCCTTTAAATATTTTCACTGCATTAATGTTTGGTAATGTGATTGTGACCTATTTCTTAAGCTTTGCACATACCTCTAAGGTAATAGTAAAAGACTTTGAGGGACAGTAACAAACTATGCGGAACTTGACTGATAGCACCAACACAGTTCACTCACACTGTAGTCATTCTGCAAAGGTCATGACGTTTTATGATATATTCAACTAGAAAATAAGTCACCACTTGACTCACTCCAGAAAGTGTTCACCGGGTAGTATATTACTGGTAATGTAACTGACTGAATCTTGTAAGTCTGCAGCATATCACTCAACCAATCAGGTACAAATCTCAACAGAATCGGGAACAAATCCAGAAATAATCAGGGACCATCAGGGACATTTTAAAAATAGTAGTACTATTACTCAGACTATTGAGAAAATGATGGAATAAGAAAATGTGAATTAATATACATTTTCTAAAGTAAAGAAGTCTAATTATTATAATTATTTATGGAGTGTAATTCAGCACCTTTTCTTCAAATGTCATCGGTTTTAGGACAGATAAACAGGTATTCAGGTAAGGACTGCAGACAGGAACATTTACCAGATGTGAAGTAAGCATAAGTCAAGTCAGTGACATCACAGCCACACTCTCACTTCTATTCAAAATTTAAAGTAGAATGCATGAGTGATATAAGCTCTAAAGATGACAGGTTAATCCTGATACTGCTATTTAATCTCAGTGATTATTATCACACTGCAGTGTTTTGTACTACAGTTAATAATACACTTTATCTCAATGTACGTGTGTGCACTCTGGTCTTAACTCATCCTTTACTGATGTATATAATTCACAGTTAAATTATGCAATGCATCTACTGCCAGTTGTACTTTGATATGTCTTGCCTACATATTCAGATGTTATTCATGTATGTATATGCACTAACTGGAGCATTTCTCCCAGGGCCTCCGCTGAAAAAGGACATGTGCCCAGATGGACTTTCCCAGTACACAAATCTAAAATAAATAAATAAAATATTTGCTCCTAAGGACACCTGTGCTATATAACTTGAGGTAAATTCATCCACCCATCCAGCCACAACCTCTTTTTGTCCATGTTTGCACACGAGGTCGGGTGTAAAAAGTTGCCTTATTGATTAGCACATTGTTTGCATGAACAAAGAGCAATATTGTTTAGTCTACCTTCTCAGTCAATGTTTTAAAGCTACATCTTTAAACATATGGCCCTCACTGTTATGGCTGACCATCAGTTTCTCCCTCAATTGACATTCTTTTCAGAGATGGTGAAGGGATGGTTCATATACAGATGAGAAAAAGTCAGACTTGCATTTTTCAAGATAGCTTTAAAGTTTTGGGACTAAAACTACGAACTGTCAAATGCAGTCCTGATAATCAAAGACCTTGTGCTTTTTACAATCTACTGAAGAGGACCTGCTGACGAGGAAGATTAATTAAAAACAAGAACATGATGCTGTTATTGTTGCAGCTAGAATGTTTTATACTGATGCATTTCATTCTATACATCCAAACTAGAATTATGTTGTGCTGCATGGAGATAAACTTTTCCTAGAGGACTGTTGAATATTTCATGAGAAAAAACTGTGGAACACAGACATGATATGTTATATCAAAATAAACACGATTATACTGTAGATGGTGGTGCTGCGGTAGCGTTGTTGCCTCACCGTAAGATGCTGTCTACTTCGACTCTCAGCTAGAGCGTCTTCTGCGTGGAGACATGCGTGAATGGGCATACCTTCGTTGAAGGTTGTGCTCCAGGGCTGGCAACTCGGCACGTAAAAATCAACTGCCAATCATTAGCGGACCGGAGTTCCGCTGTGGCGACCCCTAACCGGGAAAAGCCAAAAGACACAACAACATAATGTAGATTATCTAACACCCCTCAAGTTTTACAATTAAGTAGTAGGTTCACATGCAGGAAACAGAACTAGAACTTCTGAAGTCTGCATGCAAAATATTAATTGATTGGTTATTTATCAGACACAAGAGAAATAATTTAAATCTTACTCTTCTGTATCAGCTCAAGTCCAAGGCCTGAAAATGATGCAATGGCAGGTAATTGGAAAAAAAAAAAGCTCAAAACATTATGAGTGTTTGGTGCTCACAAATGTATGCATCACTCAAAGAAAAGACTGCAAAATAAATTGCATGTATTAAAATGTTTCTGACTGGTAGCAAGAGGTATGATCTTCCCATGAGGCAAGAATAGTTAACAATTTCATAGAAAACATCAGATAACACATGCTGAATAACAAAGATAAATGTTACTGTTGTACAAGTACTTGCTCTAAATCCTTTTTGGTTCCCTAGTTATTTAGTACCAATAGATGGCACTGTGGTACAACAAATATGTAGTAACTTTTGAAAAGCATGTGACTGAAAATGTTAATGTAATATATAGTATCAGTCTTCTGCATCTACTTAATTATGACATTAAAAGGCCCTGTAACAATTTTTACTGTTGTTACTTCCTACATAACATTTCATACTTGCATTAATGACTGTTTTAAGACCAATTTAGTAGGTTTCTATTAATTATAGATTAGAAGAAAAACTGCCAACCACTAGTTAATTAAGTAATAACGCACACCTGGGTGTGGGTAATGCTGGATTTACCCACAGTTGGTGTGGTTTGGTCACAACGGCAAAGCCCAAGTGGCCAAACAAAGACAACTATGGGTAAATCCAGCATTACCCACACCCAGAAGTGGGTTATTGCTATTATACAATGACATTATTTAAGAAAAAAAATACATACTTTTCTTAAATAATGGCATTGTATAATGCCTCTGTGCTGCCCTTCCGCAGCTGTCCGGTATTCTGCGGTAGTTCTGATGTACTGCGCATGCGTATGCTTACGCAGTACATCAGAGCTGTATGTAGAGGAAGCAATAGAGAAAGGAAGATCTCCGTTGCTTTTTAAAAGGTGTCTTGCTATGTTAAAAGAGTTTAACATAGCGAGATAGCTTTAAAAAAAGCAACGGAGAAAGGAAGATCTCCGTTGCTTTTTTTTAAGCTACCTCGCTATGTTAAACACGTTTAACATAGCGAGATTACAGCAATGGAGCTTTTCCGTTCTCCGTTGCTGCCTAACACAAAAAAAAAAAAAAAAGACTTATACTAATGGAAAAAGTCCGGGCGACCGGACCTTTTTCCATTAGTATAAGTCTAATTTACAACGGGCACACTGACCAATCAGTGTGCACGTTTTAGAATATTAATGGAGGGTCATTGTATAATATTGAATAATTGTAATAATAACAAAGGTAGAGTGATTATAACCTAGTCTTAGGAGAGATCAGGAATCAAACTGATAAAAATGTGATTAAACATGACACAGAAATACATCACAGGTCAAAATAACTGTATATAAACATTAGGCATCTCACTGTAATGCTCCTTCCATGCCTTCTGCCCAAATCTCAATCAATGGTGCCAGTCTCTGCAACACTCATTTGTTCGTATTAAATGCTACTTCTTGATCACAGAAGTACATATTTAGTCTTCCAGTAGTTTTTTTTTTTGTTTTGTTTTTTTTTTTGTTAGTTACTGGTAAACCGATATAACACAATCAAAGAGGATATCAAAATTCCAAAGGCTACCCCTTCTGTGTCAAAGTGCATGGCTCACACAGGTTAGCTAGTGTAAAACATATTTTTGTCTCGCTCATTCCTCTCAACTGTCCAGATTTTCACAGAATGTCTAGATTTTTTGTCTCATATTTTGGTCTGTTCCTCTTGATTGTATGGTTTTCTGTCAAATCAATTAAGGACTGAAGTCACTAAGTAATGACATGCATTTGAGTTTGACTACAAACCCTTTAGAATGCATGCTAATGCAAAACTTGATACTATTACTCTACCAACTTTCTAAGTTTAAAAGAGCACTATTTAAAATTGTCCAAATATTTGGGCCTTTGATCCCACATTATTTTGCCTTTGTCCAGATTTCTTGCACTAACAGGTTGAGAGGTATGGTCTTGCTTGCTTGTACAACACAGATTATAAGACAATAACAATAAGACTATGTAATGCAGAGGACTTCTTACTCCTTCTGTATGACATCACTCTTCCTGCAAGTACCTGCGTTCGTTGCATTTGACTTTGTTTCATGATTTGTACTCTGTTCATGAAAATATTTTCTCATACAACATACAGATGGCTAGTATGCATGCTGTATGCAATAATTTTCTGTATGCAGTTGTACTGTAACATTTGAACACCAGACTGCAGTTACAGCTGAAACATATGAACATGATATATCTATTAATAGTGTCTAGGTGCTGCTGGGAATGGAAATTAGGTTAGGTAGGTTTAATCAGAATTTGTGGAAGAAATACCTGGGTATAAACCCTGTTTCTCATAGTCTTATTAATTTATATCACAAAATAAATCCTAAATGAGGTAGCAATACTTTTTTATGCAGTAAATGTCCTTCCTCTACTTTTTTATGCAGTAAATGTCCTTCCTCTTTAAGACTGACAAGACTATGTGCATATGTAATTTTGATGCTGTGAAGTACATAACAGAATTGTCATACTCCAGGAAGCTAAAGCCTTTTTCTTAATAGCACCTTTGCATCTCTCATGTGTGTGGTGCAAGCAGTAGTTTCTTGTATTCAATGAAAGTGGTACAATAGGTAGTATACTTGTCTTTGGTGCAAAACTCTGTGGGTTCTATTCCCACACCAGGTAGATGAATTACTGACACTGCAGTGCAGCATAAGGGGAATGCTGCACTCTTGAGTGTGTCATCCTTTGGATACAATGTTAAACTGAGACCCCATCTGCTTGAGTTGATGATAACTCACATGAATGTAAAAGATCCCATGGCTTGTAACAAAAAGAGTTGGGGAATTTCCTGGCCAAATTTCCACTAGTAGTATAAATACCACCTTGGGTCTCCCCTGAAAAGAGGCTGCTAGCCTAGCGGGACTAACCTGGTCAACAAATGATGCAGTTAACATTTCTGTTTTTACACAGTACACTATTTCCTCTAACAGTCATGTGCCAAGAAAGCTCAACAAGCACAACTACTCAAACGTTCTTTTTTTTTCACTTGTTTTATTCCCCAATAAATTATCTTTCACAGAAATGTCTGCAGCAAACTGCACTTATACAAAATGCTGAAAAGTGAAATGCAAACATTGTGAAGCAACTAGATTTCATGGTAAAGGATATTCGATATTCTTCAGAATAATAATCTAATTATATTCTTATACTTTCATAGGTAAGTACTAAGCTAGCTGCCCTCCTGGGCCATTTTAAACCTAGCCAATTTCCCTTTTGGTGCTTGAACTAACCTATCCCATTTGGTGTTAGATTGGCCTTACCCATCCTATGGTCAATTATTATATATTACCCCCTAATGAGTATAACTGTGATCGTACCGCAGATAATGTGAGGGAGCCCATGCATGACATAAAGCATTTAGGAGCTGTCTCTGTCTATACAGGGGGCAGTCTTGTGGCAAATTTTCTGTTTCTCATCCACAGATGTTGTAAACCAAAAATCAAATTCCAAAAAATAAAAGAATAATAGAAATTCGATGAAGAAGACAGAATCACAGTTTTGTACAAAAGTTAATGTAAACTGATAACTAACATCCAGGGACTCGTGCAAAGGACAGAAGAAAAACTATTTTATTACAAGTAGAAAAAAATATGGCTAATGATATGCTAAAAATTACTCAAACTCATATATTAAATTGTACAGTATTTAAAGATAGCATATTTAACAAAATTAATAACTCTTTCTCATACTTTATTACAAAAATGATGAGCTTTATTAGGCCCGAGAGCCCAAATTCTAGGAATCTGTACATTTGTCATGCAAATGTTGCCTGCATCTGTTTGAATGTTTTACACCCTTTTCTTTCACAAAACCATATATAGCACATAAATACACTCTTTTGGATGTCCTCAAGTCCATTAGTAGTAATCACGTGCACTAAGGCCCCTTTTCACCTACAATTTACACTTCTTTCTGACCAAAACCTCAGCAATCATATATCTTTAAAATGCTGTAAGCATGACCATCTACATAAAACACTTTGAAAACATGACTGTCCATGATAATGCAGGCATGATGAATGCTGATGTCTTATTTTCCAGTGTTTTACTCACTGCACAGTTGTGTAATCACTATTTATATTTTCTTACATTCCATAATGTGTAACTTGCTGTTCTTTGCACCCAGTATATTTCTGAAATGGAACGTTCTGGATCAGTGCATCACCTCTTCAATATACAGCAACAAATAAATAAAGTAAACATTGGTATGTTTGTCAATGGGTTAAAGTTTTGAAGTGTTACAGTGTGCAACATGAATTATACTGCCTTATTTCTGTTTTTATAAGCCTGTCTCTTGGTTTTCTATCCTTTTATTTCCTAAATGTTTTGCAAGATGACAATAAAACCTTTGTGGGTTGTCTAGTAATACGACAGTATTTTGTTAAATATTCACGCCCCGAAGAAGCACTACTTGATAATTCAGAATCGACTCAAATGTTTTGATTTACTGTTATAGACTACAGTGACCTTCCCCAAAGAAGAGACTAAATCTGTGTAAGGTACTTAGCAGAATAGTAGGCCTTCAGGAAGGGAAGGGGGCTCATTTTGACCCTAAAGCTACCTTCTTGACTGTCTCCTACTAGGATGCTGTATACTATTATGTTTATTTCTTGCAAACCTGTCTATATATTGCATGGCTTATGCTAAGGACATATTTATCCATGCTACAGTATCTAGGTTACACACTATTATGGGAGTAAGGTGATTTGGGTTTCTGGGTGCCTACAAAAACAACTTATATTAACTAGGATGGCCTGACTGAGAAGAGCCTATTTTCAGTGGAAGCCTGGGAAAAAAAGCTCCAACACACATTATTATATGATATTATAAGATATAATACTGTAGCGACTGTATAGACCATTTTATATAAAAATAATGTGAGGTCCATACCATAAGGAAATCAAGAAGGTAAACAGAACATAAAGCAGAGACATAATAAGCAAAGCAGCCAAATCAGATGGTAAAGTGCTCTATAACAGTGGTTTGAGGGATGAGATGTTTGCCAAACTGAAAGTTACTTTACATAAATCAAGGTAAGTGCAAACACCAGGAGTACATTACTTAAATGCAGGGACAGCTATCATCTGCAAGAACTGTACTCACTTTAAGTGTCAAGGATAATGGAGAATAATTGGGAAGAGAGGATATAAAAGAGTGAGAAATTTAAGATTTGTTTGTGCAGACATATATACTACATAGATAGTAAAACACCTGGAGGACATTAGATCTGGAAGCAGCACACACAACAAATTCCTGAAGACGCAAAGGTATTAGTTTTTAGTGTGAGAAGCAGGACGGATAGGAAACTAGGTGCATTAAGAGTGACAATATGAACCTGTGGTACAGAGTAAAAGAAGAAAGGAGACAGCACAGGGATGACAAGGAGGTTAGGCTCAAGACAGGGAGTAGGGTGGAGAAATGTAGGTATAATATGAGCAGGTGGGCTTTTTATTGCTAATGAACTCTGCCTATCACAAACATCACCCCATACAGAAAAAAAAATATATATATATATATATATATATATATATATATATATATGTGTGTGTGTGTGTATGTATATGTATATATATATATATATATATATATATATATATATATATATATAAACAAAAAAGAGACAATAAATCCAACCACAGGACTACCAACGTAACTTTCTTAACAAAGTTACGTTGGTAGTCCTGTGGTTGGATTTATTGTCTCTTTATTTGTTTTGGTGCTCTTTTTATCTTGTTTTGGTCGAGTATATGTGAGTTTCATATATATATATATATATATATATATAGAGAGAGAGAGAGAGAGATAGGACTATTGAACGAAAGTTCAATAGTCTGAATCCACAATCACCGAACACACTTTAGCGAAAGTGCTTTTAACCGAAAAAGTGCTTTCGCTACAGTCCCCAAAATAAACACACACAAAAAAAACTAACTTTTTTTATTGCGCCCCCCCACACCCCCCCCTACTTTTATATTCTCACTCCGAGATCACACTACAGTGGGGAAAAGGGAATATTCCCTCATCTCCACTGTATTACGATCTCAGCAACAGTCATTCCCTCCTGATTTTCCCTATATCTTATACTTTTGCAAAAGGGCTTTATTGGTGAAAAGCACTTTCACCAATGTATGATCAGCAGTTTCACTTTCAGTGAAACTGCTGTTCGTGTATTAGTATGGATCCCATATACATATATATATATATATATATATATATATATATATATATATATATATATCTATGTATATATATATATATATATATTTTTTTTGTATATATGTATGTGTGTGTGTGTGTGGGTTCCATTCAGACTTTCGAAGCTCAAAACTTCGAATTTCATATGATTCAAAATCCTGAACGGAGATCAGCATACAGCGCGGACCGGGAGATTTCCCTTGTCCTCACTGTAGTGCGATCTCGGAGTTGGTATATTTAAGTTGCGAGGGGTGCAGAGGGGCTTGCCCCTATGCATACACATGTTTTAGTGTGTTGGGTGGTGTTTTGGGGGGGGTTCACAATTTCGAGATTCTGAACTCGATATTCTGAAACTCGAGATTTTGGGATTTCAAAATTTCAACATGAACCCTATATGTATGTATGTGTATGTAGGGAGGGTGGCCTAATGGTTGAGGTGTTTGCCTTACAAACACAAGGTGCAGGGTTTGAGTCTCACAAGGGATAACTGACTAGGCTTAAAATGGCTCGCAAGGGCACTTAGCTTAGTAGTAGTCTATGAACCTATATATATATATATATATAAATGCAGCACTTCTGAGCAAAACACTCAAAAATTGGGGTGAGTGTGATTGACAGTCTCTGGGTAGGGGGATATGCTCTTTCACTGGGGATTATGCGATCTTGAAGTTAGTATATATAATTAGCAGGTGGTGAGTTTAATTTTCAGTGCTCCAAGGTTAATCTTCAGGGCATCCACAGTAGCCTATCAGTTTTTTGTTGATATTTAGACATCGACATTTTGGGCGTCAATGTTTCGTCCACTTGATGTATAATACTACATCCATAAATATAAGCACATGGAAACTTTATATATATATATATATATATATATATATATATATATATATATATATATATATATATATATATATATATATATATATCCTGCTGTCAGTAGGGAAATTTGGTCCTCCCTACTCAACCTGCTACCACTGTGACCCTCACCAGTACAAATAATTTAGAAAATGGAGGAATGATGGCTATCTAACAACAAGCATGGGTTTAAAGAAAATGTCAGCACTGCTAGAAAACTATTCACTGTCACACAGAAAGGTCTTTTAACTAAAAATGCCTGACTTTATTCAAAACGTATTTTCTGTACCTCAGAACCACATTTTGTTCTGAGGTTATAATGGAACACAGCAAGCACAAGTGAGGGCCATCATGGTATTACTGCAAAGGGATTTTGGAATTCACTTACTTTACCCTATGTGATTTAAAGCAAAACTTCTTCTTCTTTCGACTTTTCCCGGTTAGGGATCGCCATAAATTAGTGTGTGTGTGTGTGTGTGTGTGTGTGTGTGTGTGTGTGTGTGTGTGTGTGTGTGTGTGTGTGTGTGTGTGTGTGTGTGTGTGTGTGTGTGTGTGTCTGAAGCATGGCATTTGTCAAAATATGGTTTTGTCAACAGCTTTCATGTCGACTTAATTTGGCCAACAGGAAAGCTGATCAACAGTTGAAAGAGATCACAATCTCAGAGTTGGAATACTTAAGTGGCAGGGGTGTGGGGGCACAGCCCCAACATGGAGATGGTTGCACTGTGGCTTGCTCCATGCAAAAAACATTGTTTTGTATCTGCATGCTCTAAGGTTATGACTTGGATCATGCGCTGGTTCCATCGAATTTATGTTGACGTTTTGAACATCAATGGTCTGTAGTTTCAAATATACTTTTAACTTTTGTCAGTACACCCACAGATATAGATAACAGGCAATATGAACATTCTGTAAATAAATCTTTTAATGAAATACTCACAAAATAAAACTTGTATAAACACTGCAAGTGCTTTTTTCTACAAATACTGCTATGCTTTATCAGACAAAAGGCCTTTTACCACAGTGCTTTATATACATTCCATATACACACACACATACTCATTTATTTACATTTCTTTTCTGGGATGGTCCCCTTATAACATAAGAGCATAATAATAGATAACAGATAATGATAGCCATATATGGACAGTTACTTAACTATACAAATCATTAATTATTGAAAGGTATACAGCATGAATAACCTTGGTTATACTAAGCAGTAATACACACACACACACACACACACAAACACATAAACACACACACATATACACACACACACACACACACACACACACACACACACACACACACACACACACACACACACACACAAACACACACATATACACACACACACACACACACACACACACACACACACACACACACACACACACACACACACACACATATACACACACACACACACACACACACTTGTAATCATTTATTGAGCTTCTGTGCAGTACTAATATCTGTGCCCCACTCTAATTTCTGTAATAACACTCTAACCTAAAACAGCATAGTGCACTCATCCATGCTGATATCATTTTACTTTCAGTCACAACTTTTCCCTAAAAATACACTCTGGACTTCCACAGTATGACATAATTTGGCCTTCTTACTTTATTACTTATTTGCTTGTTTATTAACTTGGTAGCTTCTCATCAAAAGCAGACCTACTTTATCCCTGACCTAGGTCACAGGCATAACAATAAATGAGGGTAAATGCAGGACAGCTATTTATTCTGATGAAATAAAGTGCTCAAACTGAGCATATTTAAGCACCATGTTTCAAAAAACCCAGTCTTTTTCAAAGTCAACAAATAAGCAGATATATGTCTTTTCTCAGAAAAATGGTGACCTCAGAGCTAACTATACTATATATTGTATATTATATATTATATTAGTGTGTTAATATCAGTCTGCGTGTCATGGCAGGCTTGAAAACATGCAGTGCAGAAATGCACCAGAGAAAAAATAAAGCAAAATATAGTAATCTCAAGCTGACTACAATACTCCAAAGAGTTTAACAGAGTGTGGTGTACTATCAAGCTGAGTACAAAATTACAAGGAGTGGAAGAATATGTTAGCATGAAACACTGAATACGTCATGTGGTGTGCTGTCAGCCTTCCACAGCTAAGGTGGCTCTGTCAGTCAGGAATGCATGGGGACTGACAGACTGAATGCATTCCTGACGTGATGAGAGAAAAGTCACATTTTGATTACACTGAAGGTTCAGCAGTGGATCTGATGGGTTTGTAGACCTAGAGTGCTCCTCTCTAATAGTAAGCTTTTTGAACAGAGAATACTAGTCAATGAAATAATAAACATGTACTCACAAAATCAATTTATCTGTTAGAAAGATATTTGCAGAGAGTAAACTGCAAGGACAATTTCTTTTGCAATTCTCAGCTCAGATATTTTTTTCATTTCAAGGACTCTGAGATATGCATGTCTCCTGCTACTGTATGCCATGGCATCATATACCAGACTAGGAGAGTGTGCTTAAACTCTATGCCCATTAGTCTGACCACTATCCACTGAATGACCACAACCTACAAAACAAGAAATAAAAAACAACATGCAGTAACATATAGATGCCTGACTTATTGGCAACTCCAACCACAGTCTCTGGTCTGAGGTGTTCAAGCTCAGAGAAATTATGGGAGGGTAAAAAGTGCGCCCTGCAGAAGCATCCCGGATACTGTGAATATAAATCTAGTATGTCTGAAACCAAGAGACATATAATGCAAGATAACTCTTGAGAAAAATTCAAGGCAGTACAATTAAAATATGCAGGGAGTCAAACTAAAGAAAGTTCAAAAGGCAAAAGCTCAAATGGCCAAATCCTGCAACCACCAAAGTGCTAAAGGAAACACAAATCCTGAAGTCAAGCACTACGTAATAGTGCTTGGTGAAGATGTGACCCAATAATCATTTGACCATGGCACAGATGGCTACAGTACTGATGCTCTTGAAGCAAGTACTGAAAGCAGCCATGACTCTAGCAAAATGGCTCTGACAGCAGCATTTACAAACATGAAGTTTGCTACCTGATGGTAAAATGTAGTGCAGTTAGTAATTTACTTGGAAGGTGATTGCTAAACAACCACAGGCCCCTCCTTCCCAAGACAAGAACATAAATGTCTGTTTGGTCTTCCCAAACTAATACACTCACTTTGGGTTAAACCTGTGCTTGCTGTGCAAGACACGTCAGTACCTCAGCAGGCTTGAGCTACCAAATCTATTAGCCTACACTCTGTCCATAACATCCTCATGGCAGACAGATGTTCTGCCACCAGCCAGACAATAAACTGGTACTCGATTCAGAGAACTGTGTTCAAACTCAGACAGATGTTCTGCCACCAGCCAGACACTAAACTGGTACTCGATTCAGAGAACTGTGTTCAAACTCAGAAAGCTGTTCTGCCACCAGCCAGACACTAAACTGGTACTCGATTCAGAGAACTGTGTTCAAACTCAGAAAGCTGTTCTGCCACCAGCCACATATTAAACTGGTACTCAATTCAGACAACTACAGCCGCAGTGGTGCAAGTAGTGTTGTCGCCTCACAGCAAGAGGTTCTCCCATTTGATTCTCGGCTGGAGCGCCTTCTGTGTGGAGTCTGCATGTCCTCCCCATGGTCGAGTGGCATTCAAAAGACATGTGTTAATGGGCGTGCCTTCGTTGAAGGTTGGGCGTCGAGCTGGCACCTTGGCACCGTGAAAATCTACTGCCAATCATTAGCGGACCGGAGTTCCGCTGTGGCGACCCCTAACCAGGAAAGCCGAAGGAGCAACAACTCAATTCAGACAACTGCATTCACTGAACCAGCACTTAATGCTTACTCAAAAATCTAAAAAATCATAATAGTGACTGACTATATTCTGTGTACTTTGTTAAACTCTGGAACTCTATCCCAGCAAATATTAGAAATATCTCATATCATCTCATCTACTATTTAAATCCACCTTGAAAACATAGCTGTCAACAAAATGGTCCTGAACTTGTACACCTGCACTACTAATCCTCCTAACCTCCCCCTTATTCTAATAATTTCCCATCTAAATTTTAAAATTTCAAGTGAAATCATACCTGTCAAAAAATGCTGTTGTATCAGCCCCATTACTAAGTTTACTCCTTTTACAGCCAAATCAAGTAAATATAAAATCCACACCTTTCTCACCTGTTTACATTTCTCAGATTAATATCTGGTTGGATAAAGCTTGCATATGCCTCATCTGCTGTCTGTGTACCAAAATTTTAATGTGACTTTTTACATAAACTAAAATAATGCCGAAAGTTCTTTAGATATTTGTGACTTTAATATGCTGTAAATACTGTGCAGTGTACTTAACATGGTAAACATCTATGTACTTAACATGGTAAACAGCCATGTACTTTCCATGGTAAACATCTATGTATTTTACATTATAACCATCCACGTGCTTAACATGATATATATCTATGTACTTAACATGGTAAAAAGCTATGTACTTTACATAGTAAATGTCTACGTTCTTTACATGATATACATCTATGTACTTTAAATGGAAAACATCTATGTACGTAACACGATAAACATCTATGTAGTTAACATGGTAAACATCTATGTTCTTTACATGATAAACAACCATGTACTTAACATGATAAACATCCATATACTTAACATGGTAAACAACTATATACTTTCCATGGTAAACATCTATGTACTTTACTTAACATGCAAATAACTCTGTACATAACTTCATAAACAAATATTAAATAATATATAACTCAGTGTTATGTAGCATATTTTATTATTATCTCATGTTTATTTTCAGTGAAAAGGTATGCAATGTGGAGCTTTTCTACCCAGGCCTCCACTGAAAAGAGGCTTTGCCTAGTCAGACTTCCTGGTAGCCAAAGGAAATAAATAAATATGTTCAGAGTGTTAAAATCTTTCTCCCTGTTTTCTGCCCCAGAAAGAAAACATGGAGATGAATGGATTAATTTTAGGACATTTCTGTCACTAATTTTACAAGGAATTTGTGATTACGTCTAGGTGACACCCACTCCTTGTAATAGACCTTATGTGGTACTCTGTAAATAAGGGTCTAAAGCACAGAGAATAAGATCCTGTGAGCAGAAGTGACAGTCAGCAAAATGTCATCTGAGAGGTGAACATTTGGGCTGCCAAACTAGCCTCCTCACACAGCAGAAGAGCAAACCTGTTAATCATGGATAAGGGTTCATCAAGGGTGGGTAGAAATGTAAACCCCATTAAGGAAGTGTGTGAGCAGTCAGTACTGCACTGCAGTCCTGCATATCACAAAGTCATAATGAACAGAAATACCAGATGTGCAACCTGACCACTGAATATGTGAGAACCAAACAATACTAGAGCCTAAAACCTGTCAGAATCACCTGCAAACTGATCCAGTTAGGTGGCACACGATACCCTTCTACCCAGGTGGAAAATCTCTTCCACTAATCAGCATATTAGTAGGAAGCTTCCTGATGGCTTTAATAACCAATTAAGCAACCCAGGAAGGATGGGAAAGAAGGGGTCTAAATAAGCAACAATATCCTAAGATGGAAACTGCTGTTGCCTCAGTGACTTCCTTGGCCTGTCCTGGGATAGTTTCCTGCACCACCAGAGGCCTGATAGCCTGAAATCACATTCTTCTTGGCTGATATGGTATGATTAGGATAAGATTTTTTTTGTTTGGATTCTGCATAAAGGCTCAGAATCAGAGAAAAAATGTGGGAAGTGTACTGAAATGTTCCTCTCATGGAAGAGAAAACACATCTGCAGTCAACTCCAACTTTCTTTGCTGGACTAAGCAGAACAGGGGAGATCTGCATTCTCCTAAGTGACAAACGTCAATCAATAGCTGGGACTCCCTACTTGCACAAGACTCAAACAAGACATGAATCCCAAATTGTCCGGTCCATGTTCTGAGGACGAAAGGTGTGGAATGAGTTATAGCCTGGTAGCACAGGGGTGCTTTCTGCTGCTTTAAATCAGGTCTGTGTTACAGCACACGTCGATGTTCTCCATTTTGAGAAGTGCTTCGAGCAAGTGCATCTTGAGATTTAGACTTCTAACGTTGAGCAGTATGACCCTCAGATTGCATTTATTTATGGCTGTTACAGTGGTAATTTGGTCTTTGGAACATCGCCTAAAAAGGCACTAGAGGGGTGGCAAGAGCCTTGGCCGGTATCCAAAAACCCAGACGTGACAGATGCAGGCCATCTCTGGCAAAGCATTGAGGTCTGTCAGTCATGTCATCCCAAGCAGATAGATACTGGATCCCCTTAGAATGACACCAGAAACTTAGCCAATTGTTGAGGGTAATCATTTTCTGCTTGTACCGCAGTATCATTCTGGGTGATGATAGGATGATGCTCAGAGAGAGGGTCATACCTACCTGGTCCACATAATCCGAGAGCTCCTTCATGTCTCTTTTCATGTAGTCCAGGGAGGTGTATCTCAGGTCATTCACACCCACATGGACAGTGACAGAGTCATACTTGTACTTGCGGAGTGACCTGAGGGCATGTGTTATGTGTCGGATTCTGGCACCTGATAGACAGCTGACTGTTACCTTCTTCTTATTCAACCTAGTGAGTGGGACATCAGTATGCCTCACTATCGAGTCACCTATGATTAGTGTACTGGGCCAGCTGTTTTGCCTTAGGGGCTTAGGTTGAGGGGCAAACTGTGCAGGTGAGCTATTTGACTTGTAGTTTGTGCTGTGTTGTGGTGGTCGAGTGCATTTCTGCCTTGGAGGTCCCTGCTGTTTGGGTACATTTCTATTGAGAGCCTCCATAAAGGCGGGTGTGTGGTTTGTGTTTTTATGTGAGAGCTTTGATGGTGAGTGTTCTGCAGGGCTATATGTTGCATGTGGTGTGGTGCAGGTGTTGACCTTCTCCTCTTGAACAGCTATTCTGGTCTTGGCTTGAGAGTGCATGGCTTCCAATTTGGATATATAAGTGCATCTCTCACAGGTCTGAGTGTTGGGAGGTAAGAGGAGAGGGTCGTCTGTGTACATGAGGCAGTTGCTACACTGCCTCAGAATGCCCAAGTTCACCAGGTTAATAGGAGAAAGCACAGGAAACTGACCTTTAGACATGCCAGGAGGGATAGTCATTATTACTAAGTACTGGAGCTGTTTCCTTATATATTCCTTTTAAAGGGAAAATATCACTCAAGGTGTCTGAGTCTGTACAGAGCCCTGCCAAACACTTGAGAGGAAACTAATATGTAGACCCTGAAAATTTAAGGATGAAATATTTAGGCAGATATTCTGAAGTTAGAAAGAAATCAAGCAGTGCTTACTGAAAAATAAAGAATTAGCTTGTCAAGAATGATGAAAAGAGGGGAATCGTATGAATGGCTACTGCCTGGCTACTACTAATGTTGGTCTCAGAACAGCTTCACTATATTGGGATACAATACTCTTTTGCTTCTTCTCTCACCAGAAGCAAAATGTTAGCACCAATCCCAAGAAGAGAAGCAGGCCACGGCCTATTTGGTGATCCACAGTCTTGTCCCAGATGATGCAAGGGTCTGTTTACATTTGTTGTGTTGCCAGCTTTTCTACAGCTTTGGCTAGGCTTCACAGCAAAGAGGCAAGTAAGTAATACTCCAAAGAATTTACAAAGAAAATAACTATTTTAACTATAATAACTATAACGAAGATCTTAACCATTATTCCAAACCTACCTCTGTCAAACCTTCTCCCCATACCCCTTTTTAGGTTCTAATGGAAGTATTTATGTGCTGTTTAAGGAGTGTAGTTTCTAGTGAAGGCAGTGGTGATAATGGATGCACTGCCACTTACAGAATACAGTGGATATAAAAAAACATGTATACAGCCCTGTTAAAATGCCAGGTTTTTGTGATATAAAAAAATGAGACCAAATAAATAATGTCATAACTTTTCCCACCTTTAATGTGACCTATAACCTGAACAATTCAATTGAAAAACAAGCAAATCTGTTAGGGGAAAAATATAAAAAATAAAAAACGTGCACCCTTAAACTAATACTTTGTTGAAGCACCTTTTGATTTAATTACAGCATTCAGTCTTCTTGGTAGGAGTCTATCAGCATGGCACATCTTGACTTGGCAATATTTGCCCACTCTTCCTTGCAAAAGTGCTCCAAATCTGTCAGATAGCGAGGGCATCTCTTGTGCACAGCCCTCTTCAGGTCACCCCCACAGATTTTCTGTTGGATTTAGGTCTGAGCTTTGGCTGGGCCATTCCAAAATTTTAATTTTTTTCTGGTGAAGCCATTCTTTTGTTGATTTGGATGTATGCATGGGGGTCATTGTCGTGTTGAAAGGTGAAATTCCTCTTCATCTTTTGCTTCTGGTGATAGAAGGAGCAAACGATCAGTGGTTCCTAGTTCAGTGGAGCTGTGTTGAGACTATTTCCACTACCAGACAAAGAGCACCTCCAGTAATCAGCTCCAAACCTCATATGCCTCTTTCAGCCCACACTACTAAGCACATGGAGCCTTGAACTTACATTTTCCAAACAGCTTGGTTAAAACTGGCATCCTGATACAATGTCTCATGTTTACTTGCAAACTTCTACTATTTAAACAAAACTGACACAGTGTGTGACAGTGTACTTGTATAAGCAAACTCTATAACATGAAGTCATGACAGATTACATTCAGGCTCTCTTTACCATAATATGCCACATTAAATCGCATGCAGCACACAGACTTAAAAATGCTGAGGCTCTTAAAAGTAACCTACCTACAGTAAATCATACATAAATGCCTCCTAAATGTAACCTAAGAAACAAATACACTCATTAATCTCACAAGCACACAACACAGGCAGCATCCCAAGGAACGCATATCTAAAAGTCACAACAACTCAGTTCAAAAGCCCATAAGGCAACTTCCACACATTCCAATATCCTAGTCGTAGGTGATTCCATAGTGAAACACATTGATGCACTACTCACCAGGCTGTGTAAGTAGAGACCCATGGTCGGTTGCCTATCGGGTGCCAAGATTAACAGCATCATACATGCGCTCAAATTATTGCACCACATAGGTGGAAATGACTTTAGACATGCCTCCCTGGACTATATGAAGAGAGACATAATGGAGCTCTCAGAGTATGTGTCTGAGGTAGGTATAGACCTAGCTTTGAGCGACATTTTACCATCACCAAGAATTATGCTGCAATATCAACAAAAGATTATGGACTTCAACAACTGGCTTAGCTTCTACTTTCATTCTAAGGCGGTACAATAATTATCTGGCTGGGAGGACAGGTCGATAGTCCAAAATTCTCTGCCAGGGATGACCCACATCTATCCCCCAAGACTTTCTTATATTGGTTAAATCCTTGTCGACCCTCATAGTGCCTTTTTTTTAGACAATGACAGCCTTCTAAACCTTCCATAATAACAAAACAAAATCTGGAAATTTAAAGGTTTTGCTGCTAAGTGCTAGGAGCCTTAACAAAAAGCTCCACTCCCTACAAGCAATTTTACCCAAAAAATATCAATATATGCATTGTCACAGAGACCTGGTTCAAGATCAATGACAGCACTCCATCGGTGCAGGGTTTCATAGCCTACTACATGTTCAGGTCCATCACATTAGCTGAAGACACTAAAGGTGTTGGCATCTTCATATTCTTAGAAATATAATTTTACCTCCAGACTTGTTAGACATGATAACAACCTGGAACTTCTCCATGTCCAACTTACTATTAACAAAACCTCTTATCATTTCATAGTTAAATATAGGACCCCCTCTATGTCCCCCCACAGCCCATACCTCCTACCTAACCTGTGCATTAAGCCAAACACCATTCTCTGAGTAGATTTCAACTATCTCTCCATTAACTGTGAAACTTATACATTCTCAAACATGTATGCACAGCAATTTCTGGACATCATTGACATAAAGTCTCTTGACCAGCTAGTCTGTAGCCAAACAAGGGGTTGATAAAATCCTGCACTTGGTCCTTACCAATATGGGAAAGCGTTGCTTCCCCCCAATCAAATCAAACCACTAATCAGTCACAATTCACCATAAGACTGAAAGCAGAAGCATCCTCCAATACCTCAATATTAAGAGATTATGCCAAGGCTGAGCTATTAAATCTGAGTGATGACCTGGATAATTCAAAAGCTTCTTTCATCTTGATGGCCATAATGCTCATGTAGAATCCTTTACCTTGAAATTCTATGTACATGTAAATAACTGCATAGATGCATCTGTCCTCTGAAGAAGCAAATACAATACCAAATTAAAAATTAACACATGTGATGGAACCCTAATAATAAAGGCTCCATAAGAAAAGGGGAAAAATCATCAAAAATGTAACTCTCAAGATGTGACTAACACTCTAGAAACTTTATAAGGAACTTTGAACCTTGAACAAATCAACTAAAGCCAGATAGGAGTTAAAACAGCCACCCAGGTGAAGGATAACCACATAGCCTTCTTTAACTATGTTAGAAATCTCAGAAACAATGCCCTGCACTGCAAAGAGCTAATAGGAAAGGATATTGCATACCCAGAGCCAAAGGACATAGCCAATATACAACAGACAAATTTAGTTCAAACTTCACCCCCTCCTCTCCTGTATTCCCACATCACATAGCTGCATCTACACAACCCCCTCAAATCTCTCAAGAACAAGTCCTCAAGGCACTATCCAAAGCCAAGAACACTACTTCTATGTGTCCAGATAACATATCACATAACACATGAACACAGGCACACATGAACACAGGCACACATGCACACATGCACACAGGCACACATGCACACAGGCACACATGCACACATGCACACATACACACAGGCACACAGGAACACATGCACACAGGAACACATGCACACTCCTCACTACAGCAGATACACACACACAACAGAAATCCAGATCATACTCAATACTGGTTGAAGGTGGGTGACAGTATCACAAGGCAAACAGTCACGCACACGTGTCAGCATGCAGAAAAAGTGTTGATCAAGTTCATGCAGTGTGAGTGTAGACAGCCATAGTTAATGACAGTGTACATGGCTGTGGTGCATGTGTGTACATGTTCAGTGATTGCCTACACCCTGGAACACAATGTGTACAAGGACACAACATTTCTGTGCAAGTATTATAAGCTCTGCAATGTCCTGTGCACCATCACACACATGTATACATACCATGGCTGCGTGTGTTATCTGTGTGTCACATGGATTTCCATGTCTGATTGCAGTGTCCGTGTCTGTAGCAGATAATTGTGGACACAGGTGTAGCACATGCATGCTATGTACACACATGGGATGAGTGGTGCATGTATACGTGATGGGATACCAATCCTGGACATGGCCATTGTAACAGTATGGGGTGTAGTACCATTAGCCATCATCATCGTGCATCATGTGGTCACTCAAGGCCACTAAAGTGTGCTAGCCACCGCCTAGCATGCTGTACCTGAACTGCAGTGCCATGGCTAAGTTCACAATTACACAGCCACGTTGCACAAGGGTGTGTGAGGTGTCCAATAGGGAGCATTGCCTAACATGACTGTGTTATGTGTTGAGGAGTGTTGCACAGCCCCATGCTAGGCCCCTACCCCTCAGGTATGGTATGTGTGGTGTGTGGATGACATGTGGGATACTGAAGTGTGACCTGGCAGCGGGTGTCCGGTTACACTATGTGGAGCATGTTGAGGTGTACTGCGTATGACAAACGTGTTATGTTGTGTACATGTGTGTCAACTATACCTATCCAATGTGCAGTACAGTGTTGCCACATTTGTGTCTGATGCTCTGTGCATTGCATGTGATTGAGGCAGCTACTGACATTACTGAGATGTTTCACGTCTCACAGCAAACATGCACAGCATGCATTATGCATAGGTGTGTTATGTGCACATAGCCTACACCTCACCTATGACATGCACAGTTCAATACCAAGTTTAAAGTGTTAACACACTCACCAGCATGTAACGTCTGCCCTGCTGTCACACCAGAGGGACCTGCAAGAATATGACACAGTTTGTCAGTGGCCACAACTGTGGCATTGCTACTGTGAGTGTGCTAGACTACAGTAGAACAACAGGCATAGGTGTACAGATACTATACAAATTATCAGTATTGCACACAATAGGCAGCACAACTGCTAAACACAGTACACATCTCACACATGCATAATCTAACAATACAGGTAACAGTAGTCTACAGCTAGGGCATGTTACCAGCATGCTCCATGTCACTATGCTAGGTGGCTCCGGCCTTCATGACGACACATGTGTGATGTTGTTGTTGCTGTAGGCCAGGAGCCACCACACTTAGTAGCAGTTCCTCCACTCTGGTGAGGGGGGATGTATGGCCACCCCACCACCTGTGGCAAGCTGTTGTCTGTGGATATCAGACGCACGCCGCCGGACATGTCTAATTAAATCACTGCAGTGATGGCGTACCTGCTCATATGTCCGGTTATGCATGCCTATATCATTTACCCGACGAACAAGTTCTTGCCACAGTGCAGTACGCTCCTGCTGGTGCTGGCTGGCCCTTGAAAACAGCAGAGTATAGTGCTGAACCAGGCTGTGGTGGATTTCCTGTTCCTCTGCAGCTGTGTAGCAGGGGTTCCTGTGATGAGCCATAAGCCTGGAAGACAAGTAAACGATATGTGTGAGCAAGTCATGTGGCACACTTAACATTATACAGTACAGATATCAGTTAACTGCCATATATAGCATCTGTTCGTCTGTCACAGGATACACACATTCAATACCAAATATCAGTGCTCAGCCCACAACTGGCTGACAGTGCCTGCCACACTCCATATGACACACCAGTATACACCAGTACTCGGCTCACTGTTTGGGATCCAATGCACAGCCTTGCCAGGGGGGTACATATCAAGCTAATGCATGGAGAAATATGTCATCCATTGCAATGAATGTGAAGTACAGTTACAGTATAACCAGTAACCCACCCTAGTCGTTGATGCCATACCCCTACCTGACATATGTGCACAGTTGTTAATATAGCTGGCATACTGCTGTAACAGAGTATACATGTTTCTAGGTACACACGCAAACCCTGCATCACACATGTGATTGCTGACATGGTACAGGCATCATTACACACACATCAGACATTCATACAACACACAAATGTATGCTAACACAGATGAGCATTTGCTATGTACCTTACAGTACTGTGTGCCCCTACTTACAGATACCTATGCCTGAGGAATGTAATCTGTGCAGACTGCAGGAAACACACAAGACAGTGTTACCAGGGAATGTGAACATACACCATACTGTGCTGTTTAGGCCTACAGCTTCAGGTGGTACAACAGTTCAAATGTCGGCTGGATTCACCAGCAGTACCACTTACTGAGCATACATGTATTGCTTCAGCCTATGATGGGAAACCACAGTCATACACAAGGAACTACGTCACAACATATACCATCCTACTATGTCTGCATCCCAATAACTGACACATCTTTCTCTGGCCTCACACTTAGAACACAAACGACCATGACAGAAGCAACCTCACACCTAGCTATCACACCATCACAGACCTTGCACACATTCACTGTCACACTCATTCCACCTCACATAGCAGGTATTGCACTGTGTACATGTCTGTGTGCATTGTGTCATACGTAGGTA